>NC_056733.1:371945574-371950574 GCF_019279795.1 Protopterus annectens
AAGTCCCCCAAAGGCATGTGCTGCAATGTGTAATGGTGTACCAAGACCAAGTTCAAAACCTACAGACAGTATCAATTAAGATACATGTGCTGCACAAACAACACCTCATGCCAACTCAGACCCACCATCCCCATCTGTACCTTGCTAGTGCCAGTGTACACCTGTATGTTTGCCGTTCATTAGCAGGGACTAGGCCGGTGCACATGGTGTTCTGAATTTGGGACATTGCAAAATGACACTCATGTGTAGCCCATAGTTGTCAAGCATCTGAAAAAAGGCTGAGAATGGGGAGGGGTGTCATCCTGAAACACAACAGTGAACTGAAGCAGACATCCAAAGCTCACTAAGAATGGCTGTATCTGCACACGGTCAAGGTCATGAATTGTGGCAGACATAACCCTGACTCCACAGCAATAGTGAAGGCACTGTGTGACCTTCAAGGGCTGTGCACATGAGTTGACCTTGCAATCTTGCAGAGTTGGGGGACATTTGTAGGGCAGAGTGACCAAATACTGGCAAGTGCAGATGGGCCTTGCCGGTATACCCCTTCCAGGAATAGTGACTGCTGTAGTACACTTAACAGTTGGTGCAACAAACCATCATGTTAAGGGTGTGCAAACTTATGCACCCACATATTGTATGGATCTCATTCAGCATCTGCACAACTAACACATTTGTCTGATATTGCATTTGATTACACAGGTTATATGTCACATATCAGGATCATGTAATGTTAACATATGCAGTATTGTAGCCCCACGGCATATTAGGGAAGAGGGTGCCATGTCAATAAGGATGTGTACACTCCTCATAGCCACAGTAAGGTTTGAAAGTTGTCAGTGTAGTTGTATTTTATTGGTCATACATGCACCACTGATGATGAGATCTGCAAATCAGACATCAGGCATTCACTATTAACATCTGTCCACATATCATCCCAGGTATGTGTCGGTCAAACACACAGGGGCTATGAGCAGCAGAGCAAACATAACTGACACACATATACACATTCAGCAATGGCATGTACACCTGTGAGGTATAGTGCACAGTACATGCCAGGGTGCTGAACAGGTGCACAGCAATACTGTGTACATGGGTGCAGTGTGTTCCAGGGGAAGGGGCATCACCTACTAACACAACTGTTGGTAACATAGATTCACTATAGCTGCAGTGCATGCTGTTGAGTGCCACATGTCATGCATGTTGACAGATGGGTAATGAGAGGTCTCTGTGTAATATCTTTGTGCAACCTTACCTGTAAGTGTGTGTGTGTGTGTGTGTGTGTGTGTGTGTGTGTGTGTGTGTGTGTGTGTGTTTGTGTATGTACAGTTAAGCAATGATGTATAGGTCTTAAAGTGCATTTCTTGTTTTCCCCTCACAGGTGGTGAGATGTGTCAGGGTCTCTCTTGCAGGCAAACTGATGTTAGTGTCCATACAGACTCTGACAATAATAATAGGTGTGGTGAGGCACAGGCAGGGTTGTCAGAGGCTGAAGCTTTGCCATCATTTGACATCCCACTGTTATCCACCCCATCCCCGCACACAGTCACATTGCCTATACATACCCCATCACCAGTGGCCATAGATGAGGGACTGTTGGTGGGTGGTGGCATGGGACAGGACAGTGTGGTGACTATGGCAAGTGTGTCTGGCACAGCAGCCATAGCTGGATGCCCAGCGAAGTACCATACAGGCAGATGTACAGGGGTGCTTGTAGGAGGGCTGCTGGTCATCATGCCCCTGGCAGAAGTGTCACAGCTGGTGTCACCAGACGCATGTTTCAGGCCATCACGGAGGTGCAGGCATTTATGGGACATTATGCCAGACAGGGTCTGAGACTCCAGTGGGCTACTTATTCTGCTGTTATTGACAACATCCGTGATCTTGCAGGAGCCCACCATTATTTTGCAGATGCCCTGGATAGACGGTTGGGTGAGATGGTGGGAATCCTCGACTGTGGAATGTCTGTGCTTGAGCATATCGTGGGAGTAGTGCGATGGCCACGTGGACCTAGGCCAGCAACACCAACAGGTGGAGGTGGACGTGGACGTGCAACAAGTCAGAGCTGCTCCCATAGTGGCAGTACCAGTACCAGCACTGCAGGGGGGGGTGCTGTCCACACCACAACATAGCAGACCATGTGCACGTGGCCCTGGCTAGTCCCAATAGGGACCCGGATCCAGCAGACATATGTCATCATCAGGAGAGAGTACCATATCTTGGATTATACCTGGTAGTACCTGTGGAACCCTTCACAGGCACAGTTCTCATGTCCAGGGCCAGAGACAGTAAACTGCACACTCTGACAGGTACAGTCTGCAGCTGTCCAACAACCCCCTGTATAAGGCAGCCACATGGCAGAACTGTGTGCATGCATACGCACACATATCACAAACACAAGTAGTGCAACCCCATACCTACACACACCACATCTGCACAGCCCAAGTAATAATAAAACCTCCTAACGCACACACATGATGTCAAACAAATGGCTCAGCCTAGGTCTCTGGCAAACCCACAACACACCCTGTGCATATGATGATACCTGTGCCACATCCCTGTCATCCATAACATCGATGCAGGGACAGGTTAATATGGTTCTGATGCACAGGGTGACTGTACTATGGTGCACCAATGTAATGCTGTGTAACATGTTTTCAGCACTAAAGTTAAATGCTTACATGTCAGGATGTGTAGCTGTCCAGCTATGATGCATTATAGCTGTTATTAACACTGAGTGATTGTGGTCTCCAAAATGTATTCTGTTTGTGTTGTAGGTGTCTATGTGTCAGCAGGATGTTGGACTGATGTTGTTTCCTACAAGGAGTATGGAGCTGTGTTAACACCTTGACTGTGCCATATCTTGGGTACAGCTAAACACAAGTCACAGGTCTTTATAAAAGTTACTGCATGTGCCACATGCCTGATAGGTCGGAGGGGTGTATACAGGTGAGTGTATGGTGGCTGATGTCAGCAGCCCTTCTACAGTGGACAATGGTAAGTGTACTGGGTGGTACACATCACATGTTTGTGTATCACACACACACACACACACACACACACACACACACACACACACACACACACACGCACACACACACACACACAGGCTTTGGTGTTGCTGCAATACACAGAGAATACTGTACACATGGATGTATGTACTTTTGCAGGGAACCCATTTTAGCCTATGTAATTCCACCAAGACAGAATAGGCACAACATCACATTGGGAAATAATCAGTCTGCTAGTTTAATGTCAGTGACGATTGTACTGGCAGGGTATATGTCCCCTTCCCCAATATAGTGCAATCCTCAGCTTGGTAAACATAGGTGTGCTGGCGTGGGTGGCACAGCCCTACCCTTTGGAGGGTGTGGGGTGGTGTAGAACCACAGATAGTGTGATTGACAACTACTGCACCTGTTAACATAAACTGTACAGTATTACAGCTTACTAAGCAGGGGGATACAGTCAACAATAACCGCAATGAAGATGGCTGTGTCCACAAGATCCACACCAAGCTATATATACCAACCCCAGTGTTGCTATACAGTGGGGAAGAGGACATTTACACATCTACTACTAGTTTTGATGGAATGAATTTCCCACAAGATGATACCTGTGAAATGTTAGCATTTGCCAGTCAGTTCTCGGACAGATGACCTCCTGAGACATGTATTTTCTGCAAACTGAAGTAGATCCCTTCACATACAGACACACTCTTACTTGGCAACACTGAGAGTAGAACCCCTACCTAGGTACTTGTTGCTACTAATGTGTGTGGCCTTAATTGCACATACCACACGGCTTTTAGGATGAGGTGTGTCCCAGGTTACTTGTTAAGTGAAGAACATCACCAGGCCTTGCACAGTATGTTAATGGTGGATGAACTGGTAGTTTATGAACAATACATAGTGTGACATAGTGTCATATACACATTGACAAACACATAACAGTCATACACACATCTGAAAACCCTGGGTTTATCAGTGCTAACTACCTTGTCAGTGTGTCCATGCTGTTACAGGTAAGTTGCACAAAGCACATGAATCATTGGGCTGGATAGTGTAATCAATTACCTGTATGGTTGATGGTGACAGTGGTCCCCATACAGTGGACCTTGGGAAATGTACTGGGGATACCACGGTGTAAAGACAGCATACCCAGCACCCACACCCCACATTGGATATTTTACTCATTGAAACCCATGACAATACTCTGACATTCCCACTAACATACATTGATCAGGACTGCAATACAACCCCTTGTCTATCTCAAGAGTGCTACTACAGGGATATACATCTATTGCACATGCCACAGGGATAGTAGGGTGATGCTTTGCCATGGCTCTCCTATGGTCAGCAACATCACTATCCCTTATACTGTATGGCAAGGTGTATTGTATTAGGAGAATGTGGCCTCAGGATGCTGTATCCTACAAATATACACATTTGGAAACATACACACACTTGCCAGAACTCAGAGTGTAACTCATGCCTATTTACCCATTTGTACAACAGTGTTGTGCAGGTACTGCAAGCTCCAGGTAGCCCATGGGGTGAAGAGTGTAACAAGGTACATGTAGTGTCCATTACAGCAGCATCCATATCTAACTATAGCAATGAGGGGTGTAGTGAGTGTGAAGTCCCTCTGGGTATTATCAACTACAGGTTTACAAACACATAGACACTGTTATTCTCAGTAATGCACACTGACACATTTGTCAGTACTGGGGTCCACAGGTGCAGGTGTTCCTAGGTGTATACTAGGATATTGTCCATGGAGAGATGGGATGTGTAGGGGATGTGGGTACAGTAGTGTCATGCCACCTGCCATTTGCCAGCAGGCCATCTATCAACTGATGCCATGGGAGTGATCTTCAGGGTGAGAGTTAAATGCAGCATCCAATCATCTGGTTGCCTCTTGTAGAGGCCCAGTGAGGTGCTCCAGTTGACATGTATGCAACATGTATTACATAACATGGTCAGTGTCTGTCTTGAGAC
>NC_056733.1:371953074-371988074 GCF_019279795.1 Protopterus annectens
ATTCATGGATACATGTTTTTTCCCAAAGGGGATAACTATACATTTCTTGGCATTGAGCTTGAGCCCATGGCTCTGGCACCAAGCATCGGTATTTGTAAGGCCCTTTTGTAGAGTATCCACATCATTTGGGGATTCAATAATGGCTCCCAGTTTGCAGTCATCTGCAAACTTTGTTATCCAGAGTCCCTTAGTGTTGGCCTGTACTTCAGAGAAGTAGATGCCAAACAAGAGCGGTCCCAGGACTGAACCCTGAGGTACTCCACTTGTCACTTGTCTGGAGCTGGATTTGGAGTCGGCTACTTTTACAGTGTGGGTTCTATCAGTAAGCCAGTTATCAATCCATTGGGTGACGTAGGGATTAATGCCCAGCTTAGTAAGTTTATCTATGATTCCAGAGTGGGGGATGGTGTCAAAGGCCTTGGCAAGGTCTAGATAGGCTGTGTGGACCACCTTACCCTTGTCCATGGCTCTGGAGATTGATTCAAAGAAGTCAATCAAGTTCAGGAGACAAGATCGGGCCTTCACAAATCCAAACTGGGTAGGGTCCAGTGTTTGAAGGTTGCCAATGTCTTTGTTTATAAGTTCTATGATAATACGCTCCACGGCCTTGCAGATAACGCTTGTCAGACTGATGGGACGGTAGATTCCGGGATCCAAGGTGGATCCCCCCTTGTGGAATGGGATAAATGTAGCTGTGCGCCACTCAGTGGGCATGAAACCTGAGGTGAGGCTATGATTAAACATGACACTTAAGTGAGGTGCCAGTTCATATTGTAGTTCATGTAGTACACAGCCTGGGATGTCATCTGGTTCCATGGATGCTGTATTCTTAGCTTTGGAGAGTGCATTTTTTACCTGTGTGGCCGTTATTACCGGAATTTGGCAATCTTCCGGTATTGACATGGGCCATTTAGGGGGTGAGAGGGGGTGAAGTTGGCACTGAATCGATCTGCCAGGATATTGGCAATAACCTTGGGATCAGTATATTTAATGCCATTCTGTTTTAGCTCAGAGCAGATCTGAGCATTGCCATTTAGATTCTTGACATAGTTATAGAATGCCTTGTTGTTGTCTTTGGAATCTTTGGCAATTTTATTTTCGTAACTAGCTTTGGAGGATTTTATGAGGGATCTCAGTTTCTTACTGAGGCTGGTAAGGAAGTTTTTTGCATCCTGGGATTTTCCTCTTTTCTGAAACAGTTTCTTCCTTTTGTTGTAAAGTTTGTTTATACCAGATTGGCTTCTTTTTTTTGGATGAGAGCATCTTGGTTCTATTTGGGATGGCACAATTTATGCATGAGTGGATGTGCTCATACAGTGCCTTAGTGTAGGATTCAGCAGTTGAACTTTATATATATATATATATATATATATATATATATATATATAGATATATATATATATATATATATATATATATATGTATATATATATATATATATATATATATATATATATATATATATATATATATATATATATATATATATATATATATGTATATATATATATATATATATATATATATATATATATATATATATATATGTGTGTATTATATATATGTATGTATATATATGTATATATATATATATATATATATATATATATATATATATATATATATATATATATATATATATATATATATATATGTATATATATATATATATATATACATATATATATATATATATATATATATATATGTATGTATATATATATATATATATATATATATATATATATATATATATATATATATATGTATATGTATGTATATATATATATATATATATATATATATATATATATATATATATATGTATATATATGTAAATCATAACATTGATGCCAACATGTCTGCATTTATTATTTATTTTATTTTACATTTGCTGACTGGGCTAGTCCAACTGGATATATGTCCATTTTCAGTGGAGGCCCGGGGAGAAAAGCTCCAACAAACAAAAAACACACTATCATTTATAAAATGTGACATTTACAAATACAGCTAAATTTACAGATAATCATCCCATTCATTACATTTTGTTGCATTTTTGTAAACAGAATCATGATACATTTTAGCTATGGTTAGCCATTCAAATATTTCGCTAATAAAAATTTAATATAAGAGAATATTCTCTATGTAGTTAACAGAAAAAGTAGGTATGTTATACACACTCTTAGTAGTTAACAGAAAAGTAACTAGTTTATACAGGTATGGTGATAAGTACTTTGAGAAAATAGAGTTAGTTAGTCAGGGTTAGATCAAGGGCATAGCCACTGTGATTTAAGATATGACTTTAATTTGCTTTTAAATAATGTTGTAGAGGTAAATGTGGTTAGGTCTTTTGGGAGGGAGTTCTAGGTTTTGCCCACAGTATTGGTGAACAAGGTGTCACCAGCCAAATTGTTAGCTTTACCTATTTGTACAAGTAGTTTATTTGATGAGCGTAGTGTCTTAAGGTTGTTATAGGGGGTGATTAGGTTAGTAAGTATTGGTGTTTTATTAGGTTGGTACAGGATCCTGTGGGCAACTGTTAACTAGTTAAATAGTATTTTGTTTGGCAGTTCTAGTCATCCTAGCTGTTTAAGATTATCACAATGATGGGCTCTGAAGGCAGACCCACTTGCAAATCTGGCAATATTATTGTAGGAGATTGCTAGCTTGTTGATGTTGTTTTTACATAGTTTTGCATATATAGGCGAGGCATAGAGAAGGGTAGAGATTAAGTGGGTATGGGCAATGGTGGTCCTGGCTAGTGGAGTAAAAAAGGATTTAATCCTAGGATAAGGATCCTAATTTTTTGTTGACTGTTTTTATAGTACTATTAATATGGGAATCAAAGGTAAGTTTGTCAATTAGAACCCCAAGAAGTTTAGTAGTAGAATCAGGAGATATAATAGTACCATTGCTAGATGTGGCAGTAAAATTAAGTACGGGTGGGAGTAAATAGTAACAGTTTTGTTTTTTGGGGATTCAGAATGAGGCATCGATGTAGAAGCCATTTCTCGACTGTATTAAACACATTTTGGGTTATGGACTGTAGGACAGATGGTGAGGTGGCAGAGCATATTAACGTGGAATCATCCGCATACTGGATACAAGTAGTTTGAAGTATAACAGAATATAGGTCATTTATAAAAACAGAGAATAGGAGAGGTCCTAATATGGAGCCTTGAGGGACACCAAGGGCAATTGGGAGGTGGGAGTATAAGTTGTTCTCTCATAGGACAGCCTGCTGCCTGTTGTCTAAGTATGACTGGAACCATTGAATAACCAGTGTTTCTAGAGACAGGGTTTTGAGTATATTAATGAGCAAGTGGTGGTTAACCATATTGAAGGCTTTTGAAAGCTCAGTAAAGTGGGCTGAGGATAAAGTGTTGTTGCGATTCTTATTAATACAGTCTGTGAAAGATAAAAGAGCAGAGGTGGTGCTATGAAATGGTCTAAAACCATGTTGGCAGTTGGCTAGTAAGTTTTCTATTAGGTGGTTTAACAGCTGCTTATGAATGCATTTCTCCATGATCTTTGCCAATGGGGATAATATGGCTATAGGTCTATAATTTGATAATTCGTTGGAGTTACCACCCTTATGCAAGGGGATAATGTGTGAAATTTTCCAGACTAATGGGATAATTCCTTCAGTAATAGTTCAATTAATCAGGATTGGAACTGGGAAGGCTATGGCTTTTGCAGCTTTTGCAGCTTTTTACAGGTATTCTGCGGGTAATAGGTCTGCAGAGAGGGTGGTAGGTTTAAGTTTATGTAAAAGGGTGCAGACAAGGGATGTAGGAACAAGTTGAAATTGAAATGATGGGGGTGCATTAGTGATGGAGGAGGTTGAAGATGATGTATCAGGGGATAGCTGATTGGCAAGAAATTGAATGGTCTCAGTGAAAAAACTGTTAAAGGTATTGGCTATTTGCTTGGGATTATTGTGATCAGAGCCTAAAGGGATGGGTGTGACTGAATGACCTGGGTGTAAGAGTTTATTAATGCCTGACCAGAATTTTTATGGTTTATTTTGGTGGATTTGTTGGAGCTCAAAATAAAAATTCCTTTTGTCTAACAATATGGCTTTTTTTGTTTCATTTCTAAGCTGTCTAAACTTTAATTGATCTACAGGGTTTTTAGTAGAACACCAGTTTGCCCACAGTTAGTGTCTAAGGAGGATTTTTTGTTTGGTAGTTTTTGAGAGCCATGGGGCTGGTTTAGTCCTGGCTCTAATTGTACACATCAGGGCGTGGTAGTCTAAAATAGCTAGGAATTTTGAATCAAAGTATTTTACTGCTTCCTCTAGAGGTAGGTTTTTTAGGGATGACCAATCACATGTCAAAAGTTTTTTCTGAAAGCTGTCAGGGTTAAAATTCTTGTTGGTCCTTATTGTCCTATAGGTCATTGGGTTTGGAATGTCACTCATATCTGATTATGAAGGTCAATGAATGGTTGCTGAGGTATGACTCCACTACATGTTATGGGCATACGTTATACATATATCTTCGGGGTGGGTTCCTACTTTGTAAGTTTGGTGGTGACTGTTTATGATAATCCAATCTAAGGTGATTTCCTTGCCATTAAGTCTATTGGTCCTTGTAGGGGATGTAATGGTTTGGGTAAAACCATATAGGTTAATATGAGTAGGTGGCTGTTCCGAGGAACAGCTCCTCCAGTTGATATAAAAGTCGTCAAGCACTATGATTTCTTGTGGGTAGGTATTAGATAACAAACTAAGGATATCCTCTGGGGTGCTAGAGTTATTACCTGGGGGATAAACACAGATGATGTAGATGGATTTACATTTATTAAGTTGTAATTTGTAAATAAGAATTTCAGCCTTATTTATTAGTGGAGTTTGAGAATCTATAGGGGTCACCTGTAAGCCAGATTTATATAGAATAGCTACTCCCCCACCCTTCTTAGCTTTACGGTCTAGCCTCAGGATATTGTAGCCGGGTGGAATAATCTCATTATCTTGTGTTGCATTTAAATGGTCGACACACACCTCAAACTAGCACTAGTGTTTTTGCAGGGGGACTGCACCCCCTTGCACCCCCCCACACCCCCTGCTACTTATATATTACAACTCCAGGATCGCACAGCAGTGCTGACAAGGATAAATCCTTTCCTGTTGTCAACATAAGGTCGGCAGCACTGTCTGTCGACCAAATGAACTACTTAATATTAATTAGTCGACCAAATGAATGTTAGACCAAATGAATTTCAACCTTTTGATAGTAAACTATATATATATATATATATATATATATATATATATATATATATATATATATATATATATATGCATATATATATATGTATATATATATATATATATATATATATATATATATATATATACATATATATATGTATATATATATATATATATATATATATATATATATATATATATATATATATATATATATATATATATATATATATATATATATTTATATATATATATATATATATATATATATATATATATATATATATATATATATATACACATATATGTATAACGTATGCCCATAACATGTAGTGGAGTCATACCTCAGCACCAATAGTCACAACCTCTTAGTGCAAGAGAATGTCATGTAAGTATTGCAGGTATAAATGTAGAATGTTGCTACTGTAATAGGTGTTGTAGTCACAGAAATGTTGTGTGGGAAGTCACATCTGATACTGACATGTACGCCATCGGTTACTGACAAACATCATAAGATCATCATAGTGCAGTACCATGCAAATCACAATAATGATCCTATGGAAAACAGCAGAGATATGACCAATAAATGTGGACAGTCTGACACAGTCTGGTCAGTCCAGAGGTATATACAGAACCCCTTAGTGCCAGACGTGTGGACCAAGCCTGACAAAGTGGATTTTTACAGCCATGTAAATGGGGATATCACTAAAATACTTGAATAGATAAGCTCACACAGTTTATGTATTCACACACTCCTATCTGTCCTAACACATAATAACTGGAGGAGCAGAGGTCACAAGCCCACATACTACCCACTAGTTAGTTGCATACATCTGTACAGCATCCCACTGCTTTGTCAGAAATACACAACAGTTATGGTGGCCTGGCAACAGTACATCTGGCAAATATCTGGACATAACATCACACTGGGTAAATACACTGAGCTGCTAGGCATGTCACAAAGCACTGTGCAAACTACAGGCAGACTGCCACAACACTGGCCTACATTTCTTATGGGGGAATACACATGTGCCTGCAAATATAGCAGGGTCTACAGGCATGTAACAGCATGGAGTAACAGACACTTGTGTGAAAGTGCATACCCACAACCAATCTGAACACAGCCACAGTCACATATGGTAAGCGTACTTAATATTACAGTATACAGACTGTGTGAACAACATCATCTTCCTATGTGCCACTCACACACTAACCCTACATATACTGGGCCAATACATAGTGTATTCCAATGCCTGACTGTGGTATGGGACATGTGTCGGTCTGGCCCTACAAACATGTACGCCGATAGGGTACCATACACTGGAGCAGCATGCAACGTCAGATAGAACAGGACCAAGAACAATGACATCTACCACAGTCTGTACACAAGCCAAGGTGCATATTCACAATATACACTCTGTCAACAATCACCATAAGTACACAGACCTCACTACTTTACACACTACAACAGAATGCCCAGGTTTTGTCCTCAAATATAAAGCCTACTATACATAAGATGTCTAGCAGTCTGATATCTCACTGGCTTGTTATCAGGTATGATGTCAGTAAATAATGATGTACTGAACATATGCACCTCTTACTGCATGACATATGTACAAAGGTTGACAGAGTTGTCGCTGGAGGCACAAACACAGGGCCAATATTGACATGTTGCTGTGATAAACCCATACATTTACTGGTGTAACAGGGTTTGTTGCGACATATGTCTTCTGAGGGATATGAAGTCAGTAACTCACATGGTTGTCACCATGTACTGACTGCAATCCTCAGAGTATGCTACTGCATTTCTAAAGATAGGAAGTGTGTGAGTAACACAACACATGTAAGTCTCCAAACACTGGCCAGTCTGCAGATAGCCCTACAAGTGAGAGTTTCCTCAACCACATAACACTGTCATGACAGATATTAAATCATGTAGAACAGCCATATCCACACAAACCCTGTTAAACCAACATTACTTCAAATGTAGAAGAGCAATACTTACATTCTGTCTTCATTTCTGGAACATCCCCCTCCTGTTTGTTGGCCTGCCTCTACAGTGTATGTTGTAAGAGGTATATCCAACTACCCTCTGTGATACTGTTTGTCAAACACCCACAATTGAAGTCCTGATGGCAGTGAAGGAAAAGGGCCAACACCCATATGAAGTGCTTAGTTATAGGAGTGTGTTTCCATGCAATTGGCTATAGGAATGATACAACAGCTGCTCCACAAGCAACTAGCTAGTGGGGGACTACAATTCGTGCACAGGCCATCAGCTGATCATGAGCATCACTTACAAAACTCAAGCTGCTGCCTAAGCAAAGCAGGTGTACTCTTCCACATCCACCAGAGAGGGAGTGAGAGAGACAGATAGAGACAAAGTAAGAAAGGAAGGGAGTAGGAGAGTAAGAGCCAAGTATGTTTGTGTATGATTCATGGGTGGAGAGTGGTATCTGGGCATTATGACGGTTGCCTTTATTATGTACTAAACCATACTGTCACATGGTAATTTCACATGGCTGTACACATTTATGGCTGAGGATTGTCGACAGCAATCTGTACAATGTTTGGAAAATGTTGGCCTTGTAATGTTGACAATGGGACATGTAGCTCCTCAGTATTATGATGTGGCAAAATGCACACTGCACTGGACCCTGTCATTACATAATCACCCCACTACCCACACAGGACAGTGATAATACAAACACACATGTACCAGTACTGAGTTTCAAACCCCTACCTGACTATGTATTGTTATTACCTTGTTATGCAGTTATTGCACGCCACAGAGTTTACATGTTGGAGAGCTGTCTAAAGGTATTTTTGAAGGTGAGTGACATCAGCAACAGTGATAAAGGAGGGATAATGGAAGTGTAGTATATGTGACTGTCCACAAAAGCAGGTGTCAAGGAAGACACAACCACACTTTCTCATGGAATTGCACACATTATCACAGTTGGCAGGGTCAGAATTAGAACTCCTACCTACTTTGCTACACTACAGTATTACACAGTTATCACATGTGCCACAGAGCTTATCAGATTGATATATAGCCAAAGGGTTATTTCAAGGTGACTGACATCACCAGGTGTGCTACAGTAAGGAAATGGGAGGTGTACTGAGTGTGAATGGCTTCAAAATCATTAATCTCCACACTCTCTCACACACACACACACACACACACACACACACACACACACACACACACACGCACTTGCCAGTACTGACATGTTTCACAGGTGTGTACTAGTTGACTGTGCCAGAATGCTGTACAAGGCTAGGCAAAAGGAATAGCTTGGCATCAGGCCACATGACAATGGTCTCCAGTGTGGCTCAGGGGTGAAGTCCCTGGATTGGCTCACACAGGAGGGTATTATATTCACCATCCATTCATCTGGGTTACTAATGTGGGTGGCCAGTGCTGTGCAATGCATGCCATGTATGTGATCTATATTCCATAACATGGACGGTGTCTGGGTTGTGCACATGCCCCACATGCATGTTCTGTGACATGTGGAAGTGTACTTGGGGTATCTGGGGTATGTTGAGTGGACAGATTGTTATCATCTGATGGGGCATTCCTGACCTCATGTGGTGAGACCTGGTCATGGAACTGAGGTTGTGCCTGCACCTACATTGACAGCATGATACAGGTATTCAGTGGAGTTAGTGGCATCTGTCTATATAGGGCATGTGTATAAGGCATGGTATTCCCTTTGTGGGTTACATTTTCAGACTCTATAGTTGTTGCAGGCATCCAGTGGGGAACATAGCAATGGACCACTGTAAGCATTTATTCGCCTATTGTAGGGATGGAACAGGGTGCTATGTTCTTTTACTTGCTGGATAACACACACTCAGTCAGGAAATGTTACACATCACAGTACATTCTGATGTCAGTGTCAGTGTTGTGGTCAACAGGCATGTAGTCCACTGCAATAACACTGTGGTTACTATTTGTGGGCAATATGCAGGGAACTACCAATATAGTGGTCGTTGCCTAGCAAAGTGTGTTTGTGTATGAGACATGGGTGGAGAGTGTTCTCTGAGTAATACAAGGGTTGCCTATATTGTTCACAGATCCATAATGTCACATGTAGGGCTATGGATTGTCTACACCAGCCTCTCTGCTATTTGACATCTGTTGGCCTTGTAAGGTGGTAGGTCCTCAATATAATAATTTAGCAAAACCTACCCCACAATGCATCCTGTCATTACACAATCACAACGACTTCCACACTGGATACTGATGACAAGCAAACACACACACACACACACACACACACATACACACACACACACACACACACACACACACACACACACACACACACACACACACACACACACACACACACACACCAGTACTGAGATTCAAACCCCTACCTAGCTATGCATTGCTACTACATTATCCTGCATTTATCACATGTGCCATGGAGTTTATTGGATGGTTGTTGTCCCAAGGTACTTCTTAGGTAAGGAACATCACCAGCCCTTGTAAATACTGGTATTTGGTGATGTAGTGGGTAAGAAATCCCAAATAATAATTTTACCATAATCACACATTTACATTTGCCAGGGGTGAGGTTCAAACCTCTATCTAACAACCTTTATGGACCATTATGGTTACACATTTACCACATGCACCACTGACCTGACATGGTATAGGATTTGCAACAGATACTTGTAAGGTGAATGATATCTGCAGGACTGCTAAAGTCAGGCTCGGAGATGTGTAGTGGCTGTAAATGGGGACAAAATATTTGAGGTAGACACATAAACACTTGCCACAGATGAGATTTGAACCCATAGCTGTGTAGTTACTGCTACTTCATTGTTCCACATTTATGGCACACACCACAGAGCTTATAAGGCTAGCATTCTCCAAAGGTATATTTCAAGGTAGATGACATCACCAGGCTTGCTAAAGTAGGGCAATGGGAGGTGTAGTGACTGTGAATGGCCTCAAAAGCATTAATCTACACACACACACACACACACACACACACACACACACACACACACACAGAGTTTCACAGTTGTCATGTCTGGGATTAGAACTCCTACCTAACTAGTACATCACACTACAGTATTACACAGTTATTGCATGTGCCATGGAGCTTACAGGGTTGAATCTTGTCTAAGAAGGTATTTCAAGGTAACTGAGATCAGCAGGCTTGCTAAAGTAGGGCAATGGGAGGTGTAGTGACTGTGAATGGCCTCAAAAGCATTACTCTACACACACACACACACACACACACACACACACACACACACACACACACACACACACACACACACACACACACACACACACACAGTTTCCATGTCTAGGATTAGAATGCCTACTTAACTAGTACATCACATTATAGCATCACGCAGTTACTGCACATGCCATGGAGCTTACAAGGCTTATGTTTGTCCAAGGAGGTAATTCAAGGTGACTGGCATCAGCAGGCTTGCTAAAGTAGGGCAATGGGAGGTGTAGTGACTGTGAGTGGCCTCAAAATCATTGAGACCTACACACACAAACAGAGCTCCACAGTTGCCATATTTGGGATTCAAACTCTTACCTAACCAGTATGTTACACTACATCATTACACAGTTATCACACATGCCATGGAGCTTATAGGGCTAGTCCTTATCCAAAGGCGTATTTCAAGGTGAATGACATCAGCAGCCTTGCTAAAGTAGAGCAATAGGAGGTGTAGTGTCTCTGAATGGCCTCAAAATCATTGATCCTTACACACACAGACTTTCACAGTTGCCATATCTGGGATTAGAGTTCCTACCTAATTAATACATCACACTATAGCACTACACAGTTATCTCACGCGCTGCAGAGCTTACAGGGCTGAGTTTTATCCAAGGAGGTATTTCAAGGTGACTGAGATCAGCAGGCTTGCTAAAGTAGGGCAATGGGAGGTGTAATGACTGTGAATGGCCTCAAAATCTTTGATCTCTACACACACAGAGTTTCACAGTTGCCATGTCTGAGATTAGAACTCCTACCTAATACATCACACTATAGCAGTACACCGTTATTGCACATGCCACAGAGCTTATAAGGATGATTTTTTATCCAAAAGGGTATTTCAAAGTGACTGACATCAGCAGGCTAGCTAAACTAGGGCAATGGGGAGTGCAGTGTGTGTGAATGGGCCATAAACCATTCCTCTGGAAACACGCACGCAACACTCAGTCACGCACAACTTTACATTTGGCAGGACTGTGAATATGACTGCTAGATGAATGATGACTTATACTGTCATGTTACACAGTTATCACAAGCACCACAGACACTATAGTGCTGAGGGCTACCAGAAGCAAATGTCTACAGTGATAGACATTGGCACATCATGTGATATTGGCCAATTGGATGTATGGTGGGTGGACAGTCCTCATAATGGGAATGTCTTTGTCATTGTCTGTCTCTCTCTTCCCCACATCTCTGTTTGTATATGTTTGATCTATTATAGTGTATTGTCCTTGGATATATGTGTGTATTCCTATCTGATGTGTGTGCAAAGCATGACTGGTGTGCAATGTGGTGTGTCTACACAAAAATCTGCGACTGACAGATATGTATAGTCCACTGTTGTTGTCAGACATGGGCTTCAAGTGTGGGAGCATAACCAGTATAACCCTTCTGTATTTTGTTGTCAGACATGGGCTTTGTTTCTCTAAGTGTGGATTCATGCCCAGTATGACCTTCTGTATTGAATGTGTGAATCCATTCCAGGTAGGTTGTACTCCAGTGCAGGCATTTGTGTTCTACATCTACAGCTAGCAGCCTGTTTCTGCTAGGTTGACAGTATGGAGTCACAATGGGAAAGGATAGTGGGATACTGTAACTAATTGTGTCTGTGCTGCTTGTGCTATATGGTTTTGGAGTTAGCAGAGATATTCAGACATATGTACTGTTTTACACTGTGATGTATTATGTCATCAAATACTGACAGATATACTTATTTTCTCACAGTAATTTCCTGGGGATTACAAGATGAATAAAGCTGTGTCCAATATTGTGGTCTGCAGCCTACATATTCTTGCACACTCATGCCATTCTGGAGGGGGAGCGGCAGACACTTGCTGATGGGTCTGTATAAATGGTCCAGGACCTTGGCACTGTAGTGGCTGAGGATCCCATGCTTGTACATCTATTGATGTAACAGAATGGCCATACCTCTCAGCTGTACAGATTCACACAGGTCACCCAGAGGCAGGGCTCTTATATCTGGTCATTTCCCCTTCACATTATGATTTACGAGCAGGTTTGTAGCCACCCATTCCTGGGTTTGCAGGCAGGGATAGTATGGGCACACTTCAGAGTTTGACTTCACACACTTTGTGGTGTCCTTGCTTCTACCCCCTCTGCTATTCTATCCTCTTCCTAATATTATGCAAGCGATATCTGATAAGTATCCCTATAGTTATCACTTCATTCCAGCAGTATTTAGGGGTTGGTCCACAGTTCATGCAGTAGGACATGGTGGACATGCTACTGGGATTTGTCGACATGGCCTTGCATTTGTGTTCCGTGGATTGTGTTATGTCGTTATCTGGGACTCCATGAGATAACATACATTGGTAGTATGAGTGAGACACAGGCCTTTGACAGAGGACTGTAGGGAATTTGGTAGTGATGCAGGCCATCTGTAGCAGGCCAGTTCATTCTGTCACTCTTGCAGTCCCAGGCTGCAAGCCATTGGATTCCCCTGGGGTGACTGGGTAGGTGTGCAAGGTGTTTCTGTCCTTATTAATCCATTGGTGTGGATGCTGGCAGGGTGCTGCTTACAGCTAGGGACACACCTGCATGGGACACCTCTTCAGCATGCTGCATTCTGTGGATATTCCCATACAGAAGTGGAAGTCTTATTGTACTCATTCCCAACAGCAAGGATATGATCTGTGATGAACCTGTGGCTGATGGTGGGGTGAGCTGAGTGCATGGAAACTTCTTGCAGCTGACTCACAGATATATGTGAGGCATTCCCCTTATGCTGGCTTACATCAGAGGTTTCTCAGTACTTTGTAACTGTGCCTTTTGTGGTCTGCCAGTGTTTGGCCAGACTATATCAGTATTCCATACTACACAGACAACTAATATGCTGCTACCTGTATGTACATTTCTAAAAGTGTGTCCATTTGACAGTAACATTTTATACACTCTCTGTCTAGGGTACTTCCACCTGTGTACTGTGTGTATGTCTGGGTTCACATTCATGCCATGTCCATCTTTCAGATGGTGACAGATATTACATCTGAACAATTAGTATGGGTTACTGCTGGATTGGGTCTTGCTGATATGCATTGTGTTTGGCACTGCAGTTGTCAGAACTTGACCCTGTCACCAAGAGTACTGGCCATAGACCACTGGGACACAGCACTCCATGCCTATATGCTGACCACTTCCACACAATATACAACACACAACAGCCTAACACACAGAGCCCTGCATATTGTACACATGCAACAATCTATCCTGCTAATTTGGCCAGCTCAGGTAATCTGTGCTCCACTGTTATTATACCCACATGTACATGTTACTACATTTCTACATAGGATTGTTGGGGGGGGGCATATCTGACAACTGTAAACATTTGCTATGACTGTACTGGTATTTTAGGTACTCTGTTGGCTTCCATTTCATTCTGTATTCTGACCTATCATGCAGACTAGAGGTATATCAGTAGAGTACAGATCTTAGGTTTTATTGACCTACATTTCAGTTTCAGACTTCTTACCCTTCAGAACTAACATCTGACTGCCTAACCTGTTGTAGTCTGTCTATGTAGGTCTGGAGGGGGCTGTTCTCCATTGCCATTTATCAGAGGCCTTAGCACAGACTTTCTTTGTGGTCATCTACACCTGTCCTGCTGGCTGAGACTGTTTTTGGGTATTTGAGCCTCACTGACATGCATGTGTGTGTCCCATGAACAAAAAAAAATGAATAAACCAGCACAAACCCAATGCTCAGATATGAACGGCGCTACTATTTCCTGGTTTATTCATTTTTTTTTTTTAAAACCCGGTGTACACACCCATTTAGGCAATGTAAATACTGCTAAGCAGCCTCAGACACAGCCCCTTCCTTAGCTGTGCTTAGCTATGGGCAAACATGGGCCACAGAGCTCCAATAAGCTTACAGCGTGCATGACACACCCCCTTATGAAGTCATCTAGCTCTTAGGCTTACACCATGGTATTACTGCACCTACACGGTTGGGTGCAAGCTAGCACTGAGGGGAAATCTGTGATTCAGTATCATTCCCCTCATTTGCATAGAATTGACTGCTAATGCATGGTTACAAAACCGAAACTCAGCCTTCCCCCTTAGCAACCACTATTCCATGGTCTTGTTGTGTTATGCATGCATTGACTATTATGGCAAAATGATGATTTTGGTTCAAAAGCTTATTTCCAGTTTTTTTTATTATTTAAAGACCAATCCCGTTTGTGCACCACTGCCCTACGCCCTATGCTTAAACATCCGAAATAGGCCAAAAAAAAGTTATTTTTTATAATTTTGAAACTCATTTTCATGCCTATGGCCCTATATTTGGCCTTTGGTATGCCTAACCCTTATAATACATGCTTTTTTATGAGCTGTCATGCCTCCGATCTGTAGTTTGCAGAAATGTATTCAGCTACTGCTTGAATACATTTCTGCAGTCTATAATATTCCTGCATGGACACCTGCCTGCTTCCTGGATCACTAATTCACTTCATTTGCATAGTTTTCACCAGCAAATGAGGTAATTAGCATACAGCAGCTGTGCCCATGCAGGAATAGTGCATCCTGGATCGCACATCAGCCATATTTCCTGCAGCAGCTTTTGCACTATTCCTGCATGCCGTGCAGAGCTTGCTGAATCCTGGGGAGGGTTTCATGTACACTTACTGACTAAAGCGATAAATGTTTAAAACCCATTAGTAAAATATTGTAAGAAGACAATATGTTGGTGAGGGCAATGTAGTTGTAAGTCATATGGAATGAAAAAAATGTACATATACAAAAATGAGAAATTAATTGCAAAATATAATACATTCAAAGTACAAAGGGACCATGATAGAGTAGTACACACAAAAAAGGAAATGACACAATCTTGTCTTACAGGCATTTGCTTGTACTTTCATATGCTTCACTGTCATAACTTCTGCAAGGGTCACATTCAAGACTTCTACTCTGACAGTACAAATAACAAGCATGTGATGGCATGGGTATATTGACCTCTAAGTGCAAAAATCAAAAGTATAAAGTTCAGTACATGTGCTCTATTTTCTAGACATTACTATGTTAACATTGAGGTGGCAAACACTGTTAATCATTTTATGTTTCAAAGAAATGCTATGGCTTCAGGGTCAAATCTATGAAGGTAAAAATACTATGGCTTCAGGGTTCAAATCAATGAAGGTAGACATCTTTGTGAAATTAAGGATCCTCACTGCCAACATTTAATGAGTATAAGGTTAGCAAGTGAAGAAATAATCATATTGCTTTATGTTTCATACTTTATTTTTTAGATTCATCCTTTTTAGAACACTTGGAATTTTGCTTCAAGGACTGTCCGTGGTGACTATATCACTGAATAACAATCCACTTCCCAAGGCAAAACCTCAACATTGAAATTTGCATGCATAAAGGCTTAGCTGTCAATCACAATAATGAAAGTGTCAGCAGTGCACTGTAGTTAGTCTGTATAGTACTGAATGCAGAAAATACTATTGTCATGTAGCTTTCTCAGTGGCTCAGTGTGTTACTGCAGTATGTTTTGAAGAACAACACAAGCAGTGCAGGGTTTGAATCCATGTTAGGAATAGTTTGTTTTTATGGGTCATAATAAATTTTTTGAACCAGAACTACACTTGCAGTTTAAAATGTGTGTACTGAATGATACATAAGTTACCTGTGATGATTGTCACATACAGTACTCATAGTACTGATACAGGAAAATCACTCTTATATGTGCATGATGTTATAATAAGTCTTCCCCATTACTATGAGTACAATTACAAATATAATGGTTTGGAAACTGGGAAGAGCTCAGCAACACATATTTAAATGTATATATGCACATGGCTTCAGAGGAATTTTATAGTTTTCATGACCCCAAGTGTACATTGTTGTGATATATGCAGTGTCAAACATCACCTGCTGTATCCTGTATATGACTCCTTCCACACATTGTCTCATAATATAAATGCATCATGATGTCAATAACAACGTCTGTAGAGAACTGCCACTTCAATTTTTAGGGCCAAGACTCGGAAAACAAGCAAGAAAGTTGACAATGTGTGATAACACGAGTACATTGCTGTCCAAATGTAAATGGCATTAGTACAAAGCTAAGTACATGTGCTTCATTTTCTATACATCAATTTGTCAAGGTTCAGGTGACAAACAGTGCAACTCATGGCAATGTTTCTTGGTAATGGCATGGTTTCAGGGCTCAAATCTAGAGAGGGTGACATGTCTGTGAAAGTAGGTTTCCTAACTGTGAGCATTTTACCAGTATAAGGACACAAAATTAAGAAATTATCACACAGATTCATGATGTATTTTTCACTTTTTTAGGGTTCATCTTTTGTGTAATGCATGGTGTTGCACATTGAGGCCCATTAGAGGAGACTATCAAGGAATGACAGTTTACTTTCCAAAACAAGAACTAAAACATTTTGTTTTGCATGCATGAAGACTTGGTCAGATCAGAATGCTGACAGTGTACTTTAGTCAGCCTCTGGGCAGTGCAGAATGCAAAAATGACATTGTTTGTGTAATTTTCCAAGTGGTTAAATGTGTTAGTGCAGTAAGTTATGAAAAACAGCAGAAGCAGTGCACAGGGTTTGAATCCACATTAGGGAGTGTTTTAGTTTAGGGATCAGAATAATGATCCATCCTTTACTTTTTCTTGTACTTGATCATGATGTACATTTGCAAATTCAAAGATGAATGTTGCAACACTAATGTGTGGGTCTAATGGTTGCTAAACACATTAACTGTGATCTGTGTCAAGTGTGCTCCTCATAGCACTGATGATAGTAAAGTTAAAGCCTGCTTGCATGTGCATAATGTTACACAATTTCCTTCTGTAAAAGTATGAGGCATTACATTTAACACCCCTATGAGTTAGGGAAAGCTGAAGAGGTTAGAGACACAGGTTTGAACATATGTCTGAAAATGACTATAGTAGAATAAGATTTGTCATTATCTCAAGTATATATTGTAGTGATGTATGCTTTGAACATCATGTGTCCTGTATGCTCTTTATGGCCCCTTCCTCAATATGTGTTGTAACATGACTAGATAAAATGTTTAATGAATAAACAAGTCATCACACAAAGTCAGCATCTGACAAATGAATGCAATGGAAACTTTTTCACAGGAATCCATATTCCTCAGATTATTAATCCAGTAAAGGAGGAACTCAATGTGCAACAGTTACAGTGTTGTTAGAATTAGGTGTATCTTTTTTTAAATAGCACACTTCAAGCTTATATCATTGGAATGTCGGTTCTCCTGTGGTATTAGCAGTTCATACACATGATAAAGAATGTGAGGTTCCTTTTTGTAATGGGATTGGGTCCCAGATGGTATCACTCACAGTTTTAAAAATGTATGTGCCACCAATGCATCATTTACTACTTAAAGTACATTTACATAAGGACAGCACTGAATGACATCAGTGAGACTGGGATGTCATATTTCTTTGTGAAAATATTCCACTTACGATTTCCAGCAATGATCACAGAGAACATGCCGAGGTTCCAGTATATAATTTGAACTATAACTGAGATATCATCATTAAAAAGCAGTTGGTGGAGTCAATGTGGAACATTTGTACATACAGTGTGCAGCACACAGAGCTAAGTCTAACTGCCATGATTCACACATGAAGTCTATATTGAAGAAATCATAACCAGATTTCTCCCCATTCCATTTATGTGTGTTCTGTCATACAAACACAGTTGAACAGGGTAGTGCGGTTGCCTGAGTTGCAAAGCTGGCAGAATCTCCCTCTATCCTATGTGGGATGAAGTACAACACAGGGGTGTTAGTAAAGGTGCTCAGAGGAAGCATGCTTAATGTCCTCCCCTGATGGTCATATGTCATTCTCTCCCACCCAACATATATGCAGAACCATTATGGAGTCACTGGCAAGCTCCACCAGAGCCACAGAAGAAATAGTCAGAGTACTTCATGAACTATGCATGTGACTGCTTGGACCAGATGAATGGACCATGCAGTGTCTGTTATAGAATGCCTGCTGGCTGAAGGTCTGCATCCATAAGGACAAGCTGACTAGCTTCTATTATTGCATACAGGCTGTAACATGTGAGATCTGAATTAGGCACCAATTCCCTGCCATGTTTCTTGATATCCTTGAGGAGAAAAGGCAGGCAATGGTGATGTTAGTGCTCAATTTAGAGCCCAAAGTTGGTGTCAGGAAGAATCCAAGGTCTTTGTTGAACTCTTGGTAAAGTGGTACAGCTAAATGTTGTTGCAAGAAGACTATTCCGTGTCACAGCACAAAGCTGAGGCTTGGAATTGCTTGTCCAAGGCTGTCAACAAATGCAACTGGCATCTCATGCACTAGCGAAGAATGTTATCTCCATTACAGTAACTTAAAAAGTTGCAAGCAGGACCTCCTTCATCAATGGGAGGAAGAGTTTAGAAACACTGACCCACCTGAGCTGTGTAAGTATAGTGGCCATTTACCAGTTAATACAATATCATAGATTGACAACACAAAAAGGACTCATTACATTTTTTTCTTTTCTCTTTTTTTCTATTTTCTGTTCTGTACAGCTTCTGAAGAGACAGAGTGGAAAAGAGAGGCATATTGGGAGAAAGTTCAACACCTCAGGCAGGCATGGGGAAGTATGGCTTAGGCATGAATGATAGCCATTTAATAACAGGTTAAAATTTAAAGTCACTTCATCAGTTTTGAGGGCATCGGTCTACAATTGCTTGACACTGTCAAAAGTCAGTAGGAATACTCTTGAACAGCTCTTGAACATTGTATTAGCCAATGTTTCTGTCAGCTTAGCTGGCTGTGGGTTCAAATCAAAGCAATAGTCATTTCTGTATATTATCTAAAAGCCTAGTATTCAGGAATCAGTACGTTAGAGTAAAATCACAATCATTTCACATGGACAATTTATGATTTGAAATGCCTAAACATAAATGAAATAGTCATACAACATTTAACCGAATGTTTATAATAATGATGCGATTAATGAGCAGCTTAACACACACATGTATAGTGTTACATTCTTATGTGGATAAACTAAATAATAACATATTTAGGTGGTGATATAGGTGGAATATGATATATTAAAATGATATGACATTTATTATATTTTCTATGCTGTCTCACCGCCAACCCTATTTCTTTTTTTTTTTTTATTTATTTTCTTATAACAACACTTGGACCATGACTCCTGCTGTAGCATGAATGACCACCAGCATGGAGAGCTAGATTAGTTTAGGACTGCCATTCCTCCACAGGTGGTTGCAGTGGCACCAGCACCATGGACAACACAGATACCCAGCAGTTCTGGGTCACAACCTGGCAGTGTTGCCTCCACCACCCCTGTATTACCTATGCCAACTGTTTCAGATAGCTCTGCCCCAGGGGCTGGAGCAGTGGTAGCTACCAGAAGTAGAGAGAGTGGAGGTGATACTTACATCACCTGTCATGAGCTGACAGAACTGTTGTGGGAGATAATGGAGTGGGGCCCCAGGGCCTGCATCACCGTAAAAGAAAAAAATACTGAATCAAATAGCCAAATAGATATACCACCCAGCACTGTTCAACATGTCTTCAACAGCAGACAGTGATGATACTTTATAGGTTAAGGATTAGATTTTTAATGTACTAATGCTGGATGAGTATGCATTTCTGAATTCCCCTCCCTATCCCCAACTATGGTATACCTCAACCTTTTGCGTCCATCACCATCTCTGCATGTCTTGCATGTACTGTATGTCTGCCCCTGCTAGCTCACATACCCTACCTGGCTGCTCCTGTTATTCCTGACTACCTTCCCCAACAATCCCACCTCTCTCTCTCTCTCTCTCTTCTCTCTCTCAAAATAAATAAATAAATATATAAAAAGGGTACCCATCCCACAAAAAATACTATGCTCCATACATAGATCTCCACTTTACTTATGTGTGTGTATGACAGGTTGAATTGTCTACACAGCATTATTAAGCTATTGACACACACCCCTGATGTAATGACTATCCAAATTACTCAGATTCACTGTATAAATACTCTATTACCTTTGAAGAAGTAGATAGCTAAAGTGCTCTCCCACTATTATCCTGTACATTCTTTTATTTTTCCCTATTGTCCTACCATCTGCTTGCCCGCGTATATTCACCACTGTCCTGTCATCCTCATTTCACACATTTAATCTGGCCAAAAAAATAAATTCACATGGCTCATAAATCAAACTCAAAATTTTTATCTTTAGCACTTGTATGATGAAAAGCATCACACACGAATGGCAAGAAATGGTGAATGACATTTTACATTTTATGGTAAAAACTGCAGATTTGACATTTAGCCACAATAATACAATTATAGACACACTACTGTGCTTCTCTCATTGCATGACATAAAGCAAGATTGATAGTACTGTGAGGGGGCAGTTATTCTAAGATATTTCACAGACTTTAATGGACACCATAACTTCTTCTTCTTCTTTTAGCTGCTCCCATTAGGGGTCGCCACAGCAGATCAACTGTTTCCATTTCTTCCTGTCCTCTGCATCTTGCTCTGTCACACCAACCACCTGCATGTCCTCTCTCACCACATCCATAAACCTTATCTTAGGCCTTCCTCTTTTCCTGTTACCTGGCAGCTTCATCCTTAGCATCTTTTTCCCAATATACTCTGCATCCCTCCTCAGCACATGTCCAAACCAACGTAATCTTGCCTCTCTGGCTTTGTCTCCAAACCTTCCAACCGGAGCTGATGCTCTAATATACTTATTCCTAATCCTGTCCATCCTTGTCACACCCAGTGCAAATCTTAACATCTTCAACTCTGCCACGTCAAGCTCTGACTCCTGCCTTTTTGTCAGTGCCACTGTCTCCAACCCATATAACATAGCTGGTCTCACTACCCTGGTCTCACTACCCTCTTGTAGACCTTCCCTTTCACTCTTACTGGTACTTGTCTGTCACAAATCCCTCCTGACACTCTTCTCCACCCACTGCATCTTGCATGTACTCTCTTCTTCACCTCTCTTCCACACTCACCATTACTCTGAACTGTTGATCCCAAGTACTTAAACTCATCCACCTTCACCATCTCTACTCCCTGCATCCTCACCATTCCTCTATCCTCCCTCTCATTCACACACATATATTCTGTCTTAGTCCTGCTGAGCCTTCATTTTTCTTCTCTCTAGAGCATATCTCCACCTCTCCAGGGTCTCCTCCACCTGTTTCCTACTCTCACTACAAATCACAATGTCATCTGCAAACATCATAGTCCACGGGGACTCCTGTCTGATCTTGTCTGTCAACCTGTCCATCACCATTGCTAATAAGAAAGGGCTCAGAGCTGATCCTTGATGTAATCCCACCTCCACCTTAAATGCATCTGTCACTCCCACCGCAGACCTCACCGCAGTCACACTACCCTTGTACATATCCTGTACCACTCTTACATACTTCTCTGACACTCCTGACTTCCTCATACAATACCACAACTCCTCTCTAGGCACCCTGTTATATGCTTTCTCTAAATCCACAAAGACACAATGCAACTCCTTCTGGCCTTCTCTGTACTTCTCTATCAACACTCACAAAGCAAATATCGCATCTGTAGTGCTCTTTCCTTGCATGAAACCATACTGCTGATCACTAATCATCACCTCCCTTCTTAACCTAGCTTCCACTACTCTTTCCCATAACTTCATGCTATGACTGATCAGTTTAATCCCTCTGTAGTTACTACAGCTCTGCACATCACCCTTATTCTTAAAAATCGGTACCAAAACACTTTTTCTCCATTCCTCAGGCATCCTGTCACTTTCCAAGATTTCATTAAACAATCTAGTTAAAAACTCCACTGCCATTTCACCTAAACACCTCCATGCTTTCACAGGTATGTCATCTGGACCAACAGCCTTTCCGTTCTTCATCCTCTTCATAGCTATCCTTACTTCCTCCTTGCTAATCCACTGCACTTCATGATTCACTATCCGCACATCATCCAACCTTCTCTCCCTCTCATTCTCTTCATTCATCAACCCCTCAAAATATTGAATGTTTCAATTATCATAAATGTCATGAGGTCTAATATACACATACTCCTTTGCTACATACTGTTCTCATTGTCCCATCAAATGTGCGAGTTTGACTACTAGAACTGTGAATTGATTTGTGTTGTGATCAAATAAGTCTCTGATCTAGAGAATGTTGAGGTGGATTGTCAGGTGTTAGATTGCAGTATTATATCAAACATTACTCAACACTTTCTTTTTAATAATATTTTCCCTTATAAAGTCTCAAGGCTTTCTTTTTAATAATATTTTCCCTTATAAAGTACTGCATAGATATGTTATTCTACCACAAGCATCCCATCTTTTCCTTTATTTAGATTACCACTATTCCACACCTGCCATACTTTCCCATCTATAATTACAAGGCATCTGTACAAAGCTAAAAGTAATGGGTGGATAAATGCTCAAAATATGGACAGATTACAATTATAACTCCTATACACTTAGGTAGTTGCTATAATTAAAGTTGTGGCATTAGCATACATTTTCTGAAGGATATAAAGTGTGACACAAACATTTATGTTAGTAGGATGTTACTTCAGTCCTCAGTGGTTTGCTAGAACAACACAGATTGTATGAGGACCACAACAATATTAAGAGTTAAAATTTGGACAGTCTTTGAATATGTGGACAGTGGAAAGATAGGCTTCTGCAATATCCTCAATTTGTTACGCTTCTTTCAGCCCATATAAAAAGCAGCTAAGCGCAGCGTTTTTAGCTTGCGAATGTTGTGAGCTGCTACTGTTGTTTAACACTAGGGCAGCATTAAGTTAAGCAGAAATTTAAAACTATTAGGGGCTACCTAAATTACACTCTTCAAATTTTCCCAAAAACCCTACTCCCAAACTACTATACTACATCTAATCTAATCTATTTAAAAGATCATCTAAAAAGATCATCTCTTGGACTATACTATATGTAGACTATTCTCTATCTAAACCTTCCTACACTACTTATTACCTTGTACCTTGATACCTGCACTTAGTGTCATCCCCAAACCCCCCCCACCCCATTTCCCCCCATTTCCCACCACCTTTTATCCTTTTTTTTTTTTTTTCTAGTTTTGTCTATCTCAGTTGGGCTCGAGGATGCTCCTGTCTCTCTCCCTGCTCTCTGGTGGAATTGAGGCAATGTTACAATTTGTTTCAATGTCATGTGCAACCCACCTCCTCCAACACTCTCCTCCTCCAAAAACAAAATGCATGCGAGAACGGCCAACTACGAGGCTGATGGAGGCTATCTCTCGACATAGGGACTGGCAAGGAGGAGGAGGAGGGAGAAGGACACCACCACACACGTCTCACATACCACCACACAAACATCACACCAACACAACCTCACACATAACACAAACAAGATCAACTCGGGACTCTCTGATCAAAAATCTACAAAAACCACAGAGGCCAACCAACACCCCACCACACCACCACACCAGACCACAACACCTGACACACACATAGACCTCAGTCACAGTGTCAAGCAGTCACAGCCTTAGCCAAAGCCACACACAGACACACCAGTCACAGTCTCACCAGACTGTTTGACCACACTGTCACAGACTTGACGCGTCCGAGAAGGAGAACTGGTAAGGTCTGTGTCTGTCTAGAATCTGTCCACATAGCAAAATAGCACTCAGTCATCTCAGCAGCAGGTACATTCACCTGAGGTTGTCCACGCTGGTGTACGCGACTTGAGACGTACCATCCTGGACTGACTACATGAAAGAGACATTGAGGAGCTCTCTGATTATGTCTCTGACCCAGGTATGACCCTGACCTTGAGCAGTATCCTACCCTACCCTAGAATGATGCCACAATACAGAGATAAGACAGATTAACAATGAGCAGCAAAACAATTGTCTTGTCATTCAAGGGTCTGGGAATGGGTGTCATTCAGATTAGATGCTGGACAAGCCACTGGACTTACCAGGATGACATGCCGGGCTGCCCCCACTGTCACCCACTGGGGCAGGCTCATTGGGCTCCCCTCCAGCCCCATAGTGGCAAGGCTAGGCAAGCTAAAAAGGCCAAACTAGAATACAAAAAACAAAAAAAGGAAAAAATGCTGCTCCAATGCCTCTAACCAAATCTCAAAATATCAAAAAAAGGGACTTTTCAGGCCTTCTCAGTATGGAGAACTTGAATGTGTGAGGGGTCTGTTCGAGCTTCTCCTGCTCCTCTGCTCTGAAACCGGACTCACATGGTTTTTTTTTCCTATATCAATCGTTCGACCCCAAAATCCGGACAATCCCAAGAAAGGAGGAGGGTATCCATATCACACTGGGAGACACACATCAGCATGATGACGGGAGACTCAAGACTGCCAGGCACACCATAAGCAACCGTCTGCAAAATTTCTGTCTGCAAAGGCCATACAGGTGGTTGCAGGGACCCTCACATGGCCTTCCACAAAACACCTCACAAAACCCTAATACCTCACATGGCCTTCCTAATGTATCACCAACCACCATACTGTATCACCAAACACCATCCCTACTAGAAACACTCAATCCAAACTAAAAGCCCCCTGAATTCCTCAAAAAAAATGGAACATCCAAAAGTTCCACCAATTCCCACAAAATCTAACATATCTCATCTCATCATCATAATGATCCCATCATCATCATCACAGGGGCACCCATCAACACAACACCAAAGATCACAACCCCTTCTCAAGAGAGAATAACCTCAACCAAAAGACTAAGCCGAAACCCCCCCATGAAACCCCAAAAAGAAAAAGAGACACTTAAGAAAACTTAAAAAAACTGCTCTAAAAAGACGAACCAGTACTCCCCTAACCCTCCCTTAAACCGGCCAAAACAAAACTCAAAAGTGCCTGAATCACTTACAAATCAAACAAAAACCTTCTACCAGCACTGCATGGATAAGGCAATCCCAAAAGGCAAAAAAGAAAAGTACCAACAAAGGCAAAAAAAAAGCAAACAAAGACTATAACAACAAAACCCTTAAAAGTAATGAGGAAGCTACTACAAGATAGAAAAAAACTCTTAAAAAGCTAAACTACCTTGAAAACTAAGTAAGTAAAAACTAGAAGAGCAAAAAAAAAGACTCAAAAAATTTGGAGAAGAAAATTTTGAAAAGAATAAATAAAAAAAAATTTAAAATCAGAATAGGCCTTAAACTGATCAAAATGACAGGAAGGAAACCCATATGTCCCCAAAGCTTTCGGATATGCTGTGAAACAGCCATCAAACTGATCCAGATTTAAAAATACTGGTGAACTGAATGAATTGCGAAACCCAAACCCTCCAATCCAAAGCAAAAACATCCTCTCCCCCAAACCCCCCCAGCCCCCAAAAGCAAAAAACACAGCATCCACTGCTCTCAGCCAAAAAAAACACAGCATCCATGGCCCTCAGCAATGAGAATTAAACCCACAGCTAGGACAGCCCACATGAATTCTGAAGCCACCCCGGTCTGCAGCCTCATAATCAAAGTCTTACCTCTACCCCCCCTTCTTAGGAGGCTGAGACTGAGTGGTCTTACCATAAACTTTCCATTACCACGCCATGGCGAATCCTCATCTGCTTAAAATCCTAAAAGTGATTGCAGAGCCAGTTTTAGAGAACCACATGGAGAGGACTACAAGTCAAAGGCATATGGGCTGTTCAGAGCCATCAGCACTTTTTGAAACAGTCATTTTCAGATCATGCAAGGCAGATCATGCCTTTAAACTTGGTTGACTTTTTCATACAGTACAGGCAGATCACCATTTATGGCTACCAGTGTTGGCTGGAACATCAAACAGAAGCCATTCAATGTTAACCCATACATCATATCACTGGAAACAAAATGTAACCGGCTAAGGACAGAACCTCAACGTTGGAGGTTTAGAAATGTAAAAACTCATCAGAGTGTGACAGGGTGTCAGTGTCCCACTAGCTGCTGTTGCAAACTGCCTGCTCTCTACCTGCCTGAAGTTCAAGGTTACACAGCTTTGTTTCAGGCTGACAAGTGTCACAGAAAAGTTTACACTGAAGTAGCATAAACACAGATGAGCCCACTCTTGTCACCATCCTGCTACCTTTGGTGGGAGAAAACAATAACTGGTGCCAGAGCCAAATGACAAAAATTGCCAGCCCAGCAAAAGCCACCAACCCCGCCAAAAAAACAAAGGTTATATCACATATTAAAATAGGTGGCAATCCACTGAAGGCTAGCAGACACAGGGGACAGTCTGACATAAATCAGGACCAGTAATGCATTATATCTAGAAGTCTAGGAAAAAGTAGTGGCCCACCTCATGCTCAAATGGACAGCCTTTGACAGGGCAGTGAAGATTCTATAAGGAGTCTGAGGGACACCATTTGATCCCTTACAATGCCCCATTCACCCATACCGACCATCAGAGCAGCGAGGCGAGAGGTATCTGACCTCGTACTCACCAAAGGATGAGGCGCCAAAAACTGAGAGTCAATGAAAAGACTCTAAAAAAAAAAACTAGACCTGACCCACGCTTCAGTGTTTCATTCGGAAAGCCTAATTGCCAGCTATGTCAAGGACCTATGGATGCGAATGCGGCACATCTCAAAAGGAAAGATCCATCAGAGGCAGTTCAAAGACTCTCTTGAGACCCATACAAGGGCCAAAGTCCTGAGAGAAAACAGCGACATGCCTATTAATCAAAAAAAGACTCCTATATGGTGGGACATAAAATAGCTAGTAGATGCTGTCCAGAGTGATCATGCACATCAAGAAAATCTTGCCAAATGGGCAAAAGACAACAGACTAAAGAGGGAGATCAAGAATTACCTCAGGGGCTACCCTTTCAGTATCTTGGGCCGAGATAAGGTATATGCTATAATACCTCGTAACAGGGTAAAGTAACAAATAAGGCAGGGGTAAAGCCTGGCTTAGCTTGAAGCCCAAAATGCAGATAGCCTAGTATGAACCTATGAACCTATGAACCTATGGACATTTTACTGTAATAATCATGGCAAATGTTTAAATGATGACACATAGTACATTACCCTAACACACATAGCTCAGAATCAAAAATGTCTGTATAACTGAATTATTTTTTTGTGCAACACTTGGCATGCAGTACCACATACCCCTGCTTTTTACTATTCTAAATTCAAAAACTCAAACAATTTCTATGTATGCGCTAATACTTTGCCATCAGTCATGCAAATGAGTTTGTAAAGAGTGTGCAGTAAGCAATTTTAACAGAAAGAAAGTAATATCAGTGGTTTGTATTACTTGTGTATAGTTTATTGGCTTATTATAGTTAGGATATGAGGAGTTCACTATGATGCTATCTCATTATTAAATGATGCAAATGATGTTTGCGGTGAACACATTACCCTTCCAAATGTGTGTTGAATGAAGTGGTACCACTGGACAAATACTTGCTAAGTAGAATTAATGACTATAATCTTATATGTTTGTTTATTATGGCTTGTAGTTACCTTGTACAATATACATACAGCAACTAGTCTGCACAATGATCTACTTCCCTCAAAGAATTTCATATAATGATCTTGAGATGCGTCAGGAATACAGGAGTGCCACTCCACTGGTTGACAACTATAAGTATCAGCACCCATATAACTGTTCACCAACCCCAATGTGACATATATTGATATCATTCACAACACAACAAAGTCCATAAATAAAGTAAAGTATGAATTATTACTATGGTAGGCAGTGATTTGTGATCAACACATTGCTGTTTTGAGTTTCTATCAAAACATATTGCCCATTCACCCAAACATATGTAATGTACATTGCAACCATGTGATGTCCAACACTGGTAATAAGATGTCACCTTTAGTGTCAGCAGTTGATGGAATGCTAAATAGATTGTGGCCCTAGATTGGTAGGTGTTTAAATCCAGCAATGACTACTATGAGTCAGACTATACTACTAGGTAGGTTTGGCTTATCCAACAGGTCTAATTTGTTCACTTCTCCTCAGTGAAAACATTTACTCAGGGAGAGGGCTCCCATGAGTATTTCACTTTCTTTTATGATAAACATTTGCCTTGCGACACAATGATGAGGTCATCCCTTCAAATATGTTCTGTTTCATAGATATAGTCAGACTTTTCCTGTGATATGTGATGCTGATGCACAGTTCTCTAGATTATGGATGTAGATAAGCAGGGGTTCAACTCTAGTAATGATTGATAAGCATGAATGTGACTATAGTATTATGTAGGAGTGGCTTATACAACAGACCTGGTGTGTACACTTCCCCTTGCTGGAAACATTTACTGAGGGAGAGGGCTCCCATAACTATTTCATTCTCTTTTAAGACAAACATTTGCCTTGACTCGTAATGAGGTCATCACTTCAAAGATGTTCTATCTCACAGTCATAGTTAGTCTTCTGTGTGAGCTGCTGATGCAGTTTTCTAGATTGTGGACTTAGGCAGGGGTTCAAATCTGTAAACATGTCACTCAAGTGTACCTCATTTTGAGGAACGTTCCTCATCTGGGGTCTTAAAAGTTCATGTTCCTCAAAGTTCCACAATGAAATGGTCTGTCACACAATCAGTGTTAGCAATATTTTAAATGATATTAATGGTAAATAGAACTGAATCACATTATTTCATTAAAATACATATTCCATAAGTACAATTATCACATTTTAGCCATCCTATGAGCTTCCTAGTTTGTGTTCCACATTTTCCCATTTGTTCCACATTGTGAGAAGTAGTGTTCTTCATTTTGAAGATGGAAGGTTGAGAGCTATGTCTTTAAATGTTTGTGCATAAACTAACAGTTCCAGACAGGACTGCATTACACAACCAATGGTGTGATGTTGAACAGTGATATACCTAAAGGATTTTCATCCTGTACCTTACATTTTAGAGATACAAGAGCATTCCAAAATGCTTAAGTAAGACCTTGAAGTGTGGCTTTCTAACACCTGAATTTTAAAATTTCACTTGGTATAAGCAGTTAATACACAGCTCTAATAAATGTGGACTTAGGTTGTGGTTCAAATCCAGCTAGTCTCACCTACTGCAGTTGCATAACAGATTATCTGAAATGTATAACAATGGGTTTATCAACAGATGTGATGTGGACAAATCAACATAGTTTGAACAGTTCCATGGCTACATCATTTTCCAAAGTCAAACTCATTTTATGAGTCATATTGCTTGTAACACACAACTGAGGTGTTCTATTCTAGTGTATGCTTTTTGACAGCTGAAACAATGATCTCTTCCATTGCATCAGCACTTAAAATGCAGTTTTCTAGAATGTGAACCTGGATAGGCAGGGGTTTGAATGTGGAAATTGTGGGAGATAATAGTGACAGACAGACCTGGCTTACCCAACAGATGATTACATGAAACCTGCACTACTGTGAACACTAGCAAGGCTGTAGGATTTTGAGCCATAGAATGCATTTTAGGAGATGTATAACTATTGCAACATATTGCTGAAGTAATCCATTCAAGTGTGTTGTTCATGAGACTTCAGCTACAGTTCTGTCTGTGGCATCAATGATTGATATACAGTTCTATGAACTATAAGGCCAGGTAACAAGGTGTCTGTCAAGGTGTAACTACTCAATGTGTAACAGACTGGTAAAGTGCAGGATTGCCTTTTCAAAAGCAACTGATGATGAAAATTGTCCTCACTGTGAACATTTACAATTGGGGAGAGACAAGCCACATTTGTAATCTCTTTAATGAAAGCCATATGCTTTCAAACACAATGCTCAGGCTATCCATTCAAGTGTGTGTTGTCTGACATGTATGATATAAAGTCTTGTGTGGTATATTCAGTTAATGCACAAGTCAACAGGAGCTTGACCTACATTGTACATGCTCTATTTCAGTGGTTTAGGCCTTTTATTATTTTGTGTACATTAAAGTGGTTACAGGCAATAATGTCTTAGTCAACAGATCTTGCTGTGTGTCATGCTACATAGTGGTCTGAAATGGTAATAGGACCTTTGTTAATGCTAGTTTGTTATGGTTTGGGGATAGGTAGATGATATTTATGCAGTAATTACTGCTTCCCATTATGAGCATCCCAGTATAATGAAGTATCCCACTACATGACTGTTAGTGCAAATAATAATAAGTAATCAGAGTTGTGGAATAGTTAATATCATTTGTCTTTTTTGGGACAAAATGTTGATATGATGTCACTGGAGTATGGCTGTAGCAATGGCTGCACAATGGAGATAGTGGCAAAAGCAATGCTGACACCATCATTATAGGCTGTTGTACACCTGTTGAGTGTGACTGCTAGCACTTTCTATAGTTTATTTACTACCAGATAGTCATATTGTACCTGTCTGCAAGGTATGTTCTGTGTTGTGGTCCAGGTGTTATGCATTTATTGTGCAATGCTCAAGGAGACATTTTGATTTAGGATATGATAGTTTACTGCCTACTGCGGTGTACTTTATCAGACTGCATTAACTTGTAATTGTGTGACAGCAGCAAGAAATATATATGTAAGACACAACTGTTTTATGCTCCCGTTACATATATAATAATGTGAAACAATGGATGCAGCAGTTGTGGTTATATAATGCTAAACATCAGGCACATTTTTTTGTGGTTGATTCCAATAGGTGATAGCTACCATGAGTGATCTTCCTTTTACACATACATAATCATGTTCAAAGGCATACACTGACATTTGTAGACAAGCGAACCTGATGTTAATGGACTGTCACCACATGACTTGTATCTTCTGGGATTTCCATCTTAGTATACATTTACCAAGACATGTCCCACATCTCCCATGTTCTTACATTTCATCTGTTATAGTTATGCATCTATACCAATGCATTGCAGCATTATCTTCAAGTAATATGCTCTTCCAAGTAAGAGTACAGTTTCTGTGACATGTTCTTGTGGATTGTATTACATACTGACTTGGGATATATTAACTATCCCAAATCCTATCCTTCCCAGCATGCATGTTGAAACCTCAACTTTTATTATTGTTTCCACTGTCAGTACTTGCTTGGAGATTATGTCCAGTGACACTCTTTATTTTCTTAATCATTCCAAAGTTTTATGTATGCAGTTTCCCATTACCCATGCATTGTTACTTCAATACATATAAAAGCATGGAAATTTGTACACCTGTGTCATCTGCATGTCTATTCACTCATGATAATTAATTCATTTGGAACTCTTACTGCCTGTGTTTTATGTCCCAATATACCTGACAATGCTACTAAATGAAGTGTCCTGTTGCATCAGGATCCCTTGTCCACTGGTATCATACCTCTTTTTTTGCATGAATTTCAGGGACATCCCTGACTTTGACTCCAATTCTAACTCTGTCCCTCTTAGTCTCTTGTTAACATGTGTGACATTAGGAAAAAGTTGTAGAATTTTACATAAGTAAATAATAATGATATTACTTAGTCAGGAATACTTCTTTCATATCAGAACTTGTATATTAATTCACGATATCTTATTCTGTTAAGATCTTAATTTATATTACTGATATTTTAAAAGGTGTTCCTGATTGTCCATGATTATTTCTGGATTTATCCTTCATTCTTATTAAGTTTGTACCTGATTCAGTTCAGAGCAGTGACTGATATTTATTGTTAGGCTACCCCTGTCTTATATAAAATTTCCAAGTTACCTTATCTAGTGTTGTGCAATTCGTGCATACTCACTTAGTGAGATTAAGTTTATTTACCATCTTGTGTTTATATTGTGTGTTCAAGCCCTGGTGCACCTCAGCGTCACTGCCAGCATGTTTTTTTGGCCATGAGCATGTGCTGCTTGACGTGTACGGTTGCTTGGAGTCTTTCATAATTGATTAGCACTGCTGCTCACTGTGCACAGCTGGCTGATGATGTTAGCTTCAGTGTGATATGTACTCACTGTTATTGAATCTGTGTGAATAGTGTTATAATCTTATGATGCTTTTGTGCTGTGCTGATGAGGTCATAACAAGGCCAAAATATGCATATCTACAAGTAGTGGGGTTTGGCTTTATTGGCCTGAAATTGTCCATTAAAATGATGAAATAAGTCATGGGCATTCAGAATCGCCAGTTAACTGAAACACCTGATGTTCATAAGTATAATTTGCATATATCCCATGTGCCTCTGATACAAGAGGTTTGGGAGGTCTCTCAATGGAAGTTCTAGCTTTGCTGGAGTTTTCATTTTGTTTTTACTGATTGGTTTTTCCGTCACTTTCTCACTTATTGTTTTAGTTTGTTATTTGGGATATTTTTGCAGTGGCCCTAATGATAATGGACATCAGCTGGGTATAACAGCCCTGTTTTTCTTATGCTTAGCACAGCACAAGCAGAGTGTTTGGCTGACGAGGTCATAACTAGGCCGAAATATGCATATCCACAGCTAGTAGGGTTTGGCTTTATTGGCCTGAAATTGTTCATTAAAATGATGAAACAAGTCATGGGCATGCAGAATCGCCAGTTAGCTGAAACACCTGATGTTGATAAGGGTCATTTGCATATATCCCATGTGCCTCTGATACAAGAGGTTTGTGAGGTCACTCAGTGGAAGTTATAGCTTTGCTGGAGTTTTCATTTTGTTTTTACATATTTTTATACTGGAAAATGTGAAAGAGCATTAAGGAAGAAAATCTATAAAAACATGCACAGCATTGATTTTAAAAAAGGGATAATGTACATTACATTCTATTATATGCATGATTCCAGGTTTTAAGTTTTGTGTACTGGATAATGTTCCCATTAATGCTAGAAGCAGCTAAATATAGATTCTGATTCTCCCCTTGGACTCCTCTCCTAACCAACTGGCAACCAGTAAGCTATTCATTCCCCACCCTGCACCCATGCATATGTATCCCACCTTGTTGTATCTCAATTCATACATTGTGGATTGTCCACTCCTTGATATAACCATCTGTCCACCCTCTGTTTGCCTCTGTCCAGCACATATTCCCTTCTCCTAGTATGTACATATCCACCCATTTATCTGTACTGTTTTGTGTATGTTTGTGATTCTCCCAACTTCTTATCCTCATCTTTCTTCTCTGTTTCTCTATTCCCTTCCCATCATCACTTCTCTCTACATAAAGATGCAAAAAGGTACATTCCTTAACAAAAAAGTGTCCAGTATTCTACCCACCTGCTTTTTCTTTATGCCTTCCATCTTTGTGCACTTCTGTTTGTTTCATATATTCGCACATTTCTTGTTGTGCTACTTTACTCTTTTGTCCCCTTTCATGGAACTAGTAAGTGTCCAAGTGACTGGACACCTAACAGCAGGTGTTTGCATTGTGCTGCAGGCTAACTCTGCATGGTGCTTGCTGGCAGCTGCTCCACCAGGTGTTAACTTGCACTACCTGCTGCCTTCAAGTATTATAAGACCTCTATTAGCCAATGCATGGCCTTTACCCAGTTCCATAACTTACTGTATGCCCTGCTCATCTTTAATTGGTTTGTGATTGTTTAGCCTTACTCCAGTTATATAATATCAGCACAAACAGCAGCTGTTCAGTGCATTTGTCACTATTTGCATATTCATGCTTACTTTATACTGCAGTGTAACACTACTAAATGGTGCAAGCCTTGCTCAGGTGGGTAGTACATCTATATAAATCCTGACCTACACATTGTATTTTGTTGTCAATATTGTATTATTTGAGTTGCCTGGAAAAGTATGAGCAGATGTACAGACAGAGCTATCATTTTCATAAAAGGAGTGGAGAGAAACAGAGAATGAAAGCCTCACAGCATTATCCACCATAGTAGTGCTTGAAATATCTAAGTTCCAAACACAACTGAAAGAAGAGGTAGCTACACTGGACGATAATACTGTAGCTATGATGCAATCCTGCAGGTATGAGATGATACCGCATAATAATTTCTTTGCCATTTCCAATGATCCTATGTGATTCATGTTTCCAATGTCTCTCAGCTGCCTCTCTGTTGCAATGTTTACAAAATCTCTAGTGTAACAACACTGCTACATCGTTATGTTTTTCAGTACACAGACCTTTGTTTATGAGTGTATAGTAACTTGCAACAATTTGTGTAACTGTTTCTAGTTCTTTACTACAAAACCTAGATTTATATTTATCTCCTGCACCATCTCTGAATTTTATGAACCATCTAGTACTTCATTCACTATCTAAGGCTGCCAATATTTACCTTTCATCTTTTAGTATGAGTTCAGCTCAATTTAGCTATTTGTAAGTAAACATTGGCTAACATCTGGTTGCTTCAGTAGATCTATATATTTCATGCTATAATTGCAAACACACAAAAAAATATCCACTAAAGACTTGTAGAAATATACAGAAACAACTGGCTATTAGTATAAACAAGTTTTAATCTTCACTTTCATCTACAACAGACATGCTGTAATTGTGTTCTTTCCATTTATCTTTTATTTTTTTCCTAATCCCTGCAGTGTTGCAAAAGCAATATTCTTTCATGCCATCCTTAACAGGTGCACCTTCATCTTGGGCCAGATTCCATGGTGAAGGGTCTAGAAATATGGGCTACAGATGAAGCATGC
>NC_056733.1:371990574-372138074 GCF_019279795.1 Protopterus annectens
ATTGTGTGTGTGTGTATGCATGTGAGTGTGTGCGTATGTATCTATCTATATATATATATATATATATATATATGTATATATTCCTGTTGGCAGTTTAGCAAGAATATTGGAGGTCGGTATACCATTTTTGTTTGACGTAGAAAAGGGGATTTTCAAGCTCCTTTGTTAACATGAAGGCCATATTGCTCCACAGTAATCTCTAACCATGCAAAATATGTTTTCTGTAAAATAAGTGGTGGATGCTATCACTAAAACTAAAATGCATCTGTTACAGCCTAATCAAATAAAACAGTACAAAACTATGGCTAACTGGGCAGCTAAAACCATTTATACCTGCAATACAAAGAGAAACATATCCAGAATGTCTTTGACATAAACTTAAAATATAGTAGAGAGACTCAAAGATGTAATCCAGAAACAGCAGCAAATGTCTGGCCTTTTCATTTTCTACTTAATAAGCAATTCTTTTATCAGTATCAGTGTCTTTACTTGTTTCAAAAGGAGACCCAAATGTCTTGGCTCTAACAATATATTTTCAGAAAAAGAAGTATGCGATTGTTTGCTTTAAGTCTTTTGTATCTCCAAGCAGTCATGCAGTCTGCATTTCATATTATCATATGACTAATGGGCAGTTTAACAAATCTGGCTCTCCTTTTCAGTTTATAATGAACCACTAAGCTAGTCCATAAGATAGATAAAACTATTTTTCATGCACGTGCTTCTTAAAAAATAACTTTGTCTGTCAGCTGCAATAAAAGGTTTTGATAACTGAAGAATAAGGAATTCAAAATGGCTTTCTGAAAATGTACTGCAAAATGTCATTAATGAAGAAAATGAAATAAAATGAAGGAGAACGTGAGTTAAGAGTGAATAGCATGCAAAGCATGGATAAACTTCTGATCGACAGAAAATTACGCGTACAAGAGAATATGTTGCTAGATGCTAATTACAAACTTTGAAAGAAGGAGAAGACTGTCATTACGAAGAATAGCTTGCAAGGATGTAAAACAGAAAAGGGTGTATATCTGATTTAGACTGAGAGATTATTTATGGATAGAAAAAGCTAGAGGCAGTTTATTAATTATAGCATGACTTATGGGAAGTGTAACCTCCCAGTATCTTTATTAGGCAAAAAAAAAGTTGTAAAGGCAGAAATCAAACAAGAAATAAAAAAAATGCCAGCACTGGGCAGGTTTACTGAGCAGAGCATGATACTTACTATCTTTAAGAAGGAAAACACTATTAGGAGTTTTTAGACTGTAGTGTTCTGTGAAAATGTGGCTATACATGGAAGCACTGAGGTTCCAAGCCAGAGACTTGGACATGAATGCAGTTATGGCCACTTACATCATACAATGTGACATAGACAAGCCACTGACTTTCCTTTGGCTCTGTGGTCTCCCATGATGATAATCTATTTTTGCTTCTGAATGAGAAAAGTACAAAGTTAAACAAATAAACCTAATGCGATTGAAATGACTATTCAAATATAGCCATATAAATTGTGAGAAATACAGAAACACATACTTCCAACTCCTCAAAATGTTTCAGGACACAATTACAACTACAATTTACTTTAAATATCTGTCCATAAGCTTTCCAAAAAGATACCAGCATGGCTGTTCTGTTTGTTCTACAACCCTTCACACCCTGGTTTAGGTTGTTTTGTTTTGTGGTTTGAAATGTTTCCTGGTGTGGATTCTCCTTTCTTTCAGTTTCCAAAAAGATACTGCTCAATACCTGTGTTGTGTGGCTTCTGCTACATACCTACATTCAACCGCATTATTAGCTGAGTTAAGTATAAACTTGCAGTATTAAAGATTGTACTGCATTTAATTTTTCTGTCTATTTAATTGTTTCATGGAATATTCTGTCTGTGTCTCTCTGTAGTTATTTATTTTTCTATTTAATTGTTTCATAGAATACTGTGGTCTATCTCTGTCTCTGCAGTTAGTGGGGCTATTGTGTTTCACTTCCTTGATATTCAGTGTTAAACTCTTAGCCTAGAGGGTTCCTCTGTATTTATAAGTGAGTTACATATCTTTGAATTTATTACTGCTCAATACCTGTGTTGTTTGGCTTCTGCTACATACCTACAATCAAGTGCATTACTAGCTGAGTTAAGTACAAACTTGCAGTGTTAACGATTTTACTGCATTTAATTTTACTGTCTATGTAATTGTTTCATTGAATATTGTGTTTGGGTCGCCTTGTAGTTATTTATTTTTCTTTTTAATTGTTTCATAGAATACTGTGGTCTCTCTCTATCTCTGCAGTTAGTTTCCCGCTCACCCTCCCTTTTCTTGTTTTGGTATTAATCTTGGTGGCTTTGGAACTGCTAACCCATCCTGTAAATTTGTGTTTAAACACTCCTCCTCCTGGGTCTATTTCATTTGCTCACTCAACCGTGTACAGTGAGATCATATTTTGACTTCAGACACTCCTACCAGTCCCATCTGTTCAGCTCTGTCCCAGCTCTATTCCAATCTAGTGTCACTAGCTCACTCTACCTAATACAGAAAGAATATTTGTGAAGGGCAAGTCACTTAGGTCCTTAATTTTAAATTATCTTCTGTTTTTCCTTTCTCCTTTTCTACTTTCAAAAAATAAATAAATAAATAAATAAATAAATAAATAAAATTTCTAAGCTTGTTTCCTGCCTTTCCTGTAACTAGTCTAGTCCAGATACAGATTTGCTGTAACCAGGACTGTGTATAAGCTTCTAAGCCCCCAAAGCCTTTCTGTGTTGGAGGGAAACCTTCTAGCTTATCAGTGGGAGTAGTAAGCACTAGGTAGCCTATCTACCACAAGAGTGGTTTCTGGCCCATAAATTGTAGTTTATTGGCCGTTTGGGCAGTTTTTCCATCTCTTTCAACTTTCTAGTTTAAAAGCCTGCGCTTGTCTCCCACCTTTCCTGTAACTAGTCTAGTCCAAATACAGATTTGCTGTATCCAGGACTGTTTGTAAGCTTCTGAGCCCCCAAAGCCTTTCTGTGTTGGAGGGAAGCCTTCTAGCTTATCAGTGGGAGTGGTAAGCACTAGGTAGCCTATGTACCACAAGAGTGGTTTCTGGCCCAGAAATTGTAGTGTATTGGCTGTTTGGGCAGTTTTTCCATCTTTTTCAACTTTCTGGTTTAAAAGCCTGCATTTTCACTTGTTTCCCACCTTTCCTGTAACTAGTCTAGTCCAGATACAGATTTGCTGTATCCAGGACTGTTTGTAAGCTTCTGAGCCCCCCAAGCCTTTCTGTGTTGGAGGCAAGCCTTCTAGCTTATCAGTGTGAGTGGTAAGCACTAGGTAGCCTATGTACCACAAGAGTGGTTTCTGGCCCAGAAATTGTAGTTTATTGGCCATTTGGACAGTTTTTCCATCTCTTTCAACTTACTGGTTTAAAAGCCTGCATTTGCATTTGTTTCCCACCTTTTCTGTAACTAGTCTAGTCCAGATACAGATTTGCTGTATCCAGGACTGTTTGTAAGCTTCTGAGCCCCCAAGCCTTTCTGTGTTGCAGGGAAGCCTTCTAGCCTATCAGTGGGAGTGGTAAGCACTAGGTAGCCTATCTACCACAAGAGTGGTTTCTGTACCAGAAATTATAGTTTATTGGCTGTTTGGCAGTTCTCCATTTCTTTTAACTTTTTGGTTTAAAAGCCCACATTTGTGCATATTTCCCACCTGTCCTGTAACTAGTCTAGTCCAGATACAGATTTGCTGTATCGAGGACTGTTTGTAACTTCTGGGCCCCCCAAGCCTTTCTGTGTTGGAGGGAAGCCTTCTAGCTTATCAGTGGGAGTGGTAAGCACTAGGTAGCCTATGTAGCACAAGAGTGGTTTCTGGCCCAGAAATTTTAGTTTATTGGCCATTTGGGCAGTTATTCCATCTCTTTCAACCTTTTGGTTTAAAAGCCCATGTTTGTGCTTGTTTCTCACCTTTCCTGTAACTAGTCTAGTCCAAGTACAGATTTGCTGTATCCAGGACTGCTTGTAAGCTTCTGAGCTCCCCCAAGCCTTTCTGCATTGGTGGGAAGCCTTTTAGGTTATCAGTTGGAGTGGTAAGCACTATGTAGCCTATGTACCACAAGAGTGGTTTCCATTCCAGAAATTGTAGTTTATTAGCTGTTTGGGCAGTTTTTCCATCTCTTTCAACTTTCTGCTTTAAAAGCCCACATTTGTGCTTGTTTCCCACCTTTTCTGTAACTAGTCTAGTTCAGATACAGATTTGCTGTATCCAGGACTGTTTGTAAGCTTTTGAGCCCCCCAAGCCTTTCTGTGTTGGAGGGAAGCATTCTAACTTATCAGTGGGAATGATAAGCACTAGGTAGCCTATCTACAACAAGATCCAAGTACAGATTCTTAGTTTTAGCACTTGAATTTGCTTATTCATTCTCATCACTTGTTCAGAACTTGTTGTTAGCACTAAATAAGCTACAAATCACTACAGCAGTCAACCTTCCTCTTTACCAAAAGGAAAACAGTTTTTGTACTTACTTTCCCCACTTGCTTAGAGAAAAACGGCTCTTATTCTCACTTTCCTCACTTGTCTAGAAGAAAGTAGTTTTTTATTTAGGCATGTGCAAGGGTCACCTCCCAGTGTTCCCTCCTGTCTATCTGATGAATCTGGGCATCTTGGGGAAATGTAGCAATTGCCTCATGTGCACAGACAACCCTCTCCTCCTACCACCCAACACCGCAACCTGTGAGAGATGAACTTATCTAGCCAAACGGGAGGTAAAGCTCTCTCCAACCAAGACTGAACTTGACAGTCAAGAGGAGAAGGTAAACACTTGCACCACACCACACTCATCACATAGTCCCACTAAACCTACACCACCAAAATCCATACATAAAAACACAAAAATATTTGTGGAGGCTCCCAGTAATAATCTGCTCAGCAACAGATACATCCAAAGCAGAAATGCAAGCAACCTACACCCCCCAACACAACCCAAATGACACATAACCCACAGACTCAGTTTGCCACTCAACCACAGCCCATAAGGCAAAAAAACTTACCCGACACACTATTCATAGGTGACTCTATAGTCAGGCACACTGATGTGCCACTCACCAGGGTAAACAAGGAGAAGTTTACTGTCAGCTGTCTGTTGGGTGCCAGGATCTGCCACTTAACCCATGCACTCAGATCACACCACAACAAGTACAAATATGACTCTATCATTGTCCATGTTGGTGTGAATGACCTGAGATGTACCTCCCTGGTCTACATGAAATGAGAAATGGAAGAGCTCTCCGATCTTGTAGCCCAGGCAGGTATGACCCTAGCCCTGAGTAGCATCCTGCCATCACCCAGAATGATACCGCAGTACAAGGACAAAATTATTGACTTCAAAAATTGGCTAAGCTTTTGGTGTCATTCTAAAGGGATCTAGTATCTGTCTGCCCGGGAAGACATGGTTGACAGACCACAACGCTTTGCCAGAGATGGCCTGCACCTGTCACCCCTGGGATTCCGGATAGTGGCTAAGGCTCTTGCTGGCCCTATAGTGCCTTTTTTTAGGCAAGGTTCAAATGATAAATTCACCACCATAACAGGAGCAGGCAAGCAAAAACTGAGGGCATGCTACTCAATGCTAGAAGTCTAAATCTCAAAATGCACTCCCTCGAGGCACTCCTTAAAATGGAGGACATCGACATCTGTGCAGTGACTGAGACCTGGTTCAAGGATCCAGAGAGCACCCCTTTATTACCAGGCTTTAACTCATACCACACTTTTTGGCCACCTAACACCAAAAGCAGAGGTGTGTCCATATTCATTAAAGATATCCACACCTCCAGGCTAGTTGCTCAGCATAATGCATCTAAGGTTATCCAAATGCAACTAACTCTTGGCAAAACTGCAATCCAAATTGTAGCTTGCTACATATCCCCCACCATGCCCCAGGATTCCCACTCCTCTTTTCTTGATATACTGGAAAATATTAGGGTTCAACCAAACACCCTAATAATGGGCGATTTCAACAATCCCACCATTAACTGGGAAAACTATTCATGTACCAACTCCTTCACTCAACGCTTTCTGGAATTCATAAAGTCCAGTGCCCTGGATCAACTTATCCAGACCCCTACCAGGGGCAACAATATCCTAGACCTAGTCATTACCAACATGAGTGACCAGTGTTCCATACCAGAAGTTAACTCCTCGTTGGTCAGATATGACCATAAGCTAATCACCCTAGATATCCACATTCTGTTTCCACCCCCAATTAAGGAAATCATGGTAAAAAAATTCTCCAAAGCCAACTTCATGCTTCTTAAGACAGAAGTGGTGAACTTCATGACAGATGGACAATACAGTTACGACTGCTGAATCCTACACAGATGCACTCTATAAGCACTTACACGAGTGCATGGATAATGTTATCCCAAACAGAACCAAGATGCTATCCTCCAAAAAAAGGAAGCCAATCTGGTGGTCCCCTGCCATAAACAAACTCTACAACAGAAGGAAGAAACTGTTGCAAAAGAGAGTAAAATCCCATGAGTGGAGGAGTTCCCTGGTCAGCCTCAGTAAGAAGCTGAGATCCCTTATAAGATCCTCCAAAGCTAGCTACGAAAACAAAATTGCCACTGATTCCAGGGACAACCACAAAGCATTCTGTAGCTATGTAAAGAATCTCAATGGCAACACTCAGATCTGCTCTGAGTTACAGCACAACAACATGAAAATTACAGAACCAACTGATATTGCCAACGTCCTGGCAGATAGGTTCAGTGCTAACGTTAACCCCCTCTCACCCCCTAAAGGGCCCATAACTATACAGGAAGAATGCAGAGTCCCTGTAATCACAACTATGCAGATAAAAGCTGCACTTTCTAAAGCCAAACACAGAGCATCCATGGGACCGGAGAACATCCCAGGCTGCATTTTACATGAACTTCAAAACGAACTGGCTCCCCACCTAAGCACCATGTTCAGTCATAGTCTCACATCAGACTTTGTGCCCACTGAATGGCACACAGCAACAGTTATCCCACTCCGTAAAGGGGGTGCTACCACTGATCCCAGGAACTATCACCCTATTAGCCTGACAAGTCTGGTCTGTAAGGCCATGGAATGTATCATCATGGAATTCATAAACAAAGACATTGGTAACCTCCAAACTCTGGACCCCACCCAGTTCGGGTTTGTGAAAGGCAGATCATGCCTCCTGAACCTGATCAACTTCTTTGAGGCAGTCACCAAAGCTGTAGACGAGGGTAAGGTGGTTCACGCAGCCTATCTTGACCTTGCCAAGGCTTTCGATACTGTCCCCCATGTCAGAATTATAGCTAAACTAACTACAATAGGTATAAATCCCTACATCACAAGATGGGTTGCCAATTGACTCACTGGCAGAACCCTCACTTTAAAAGTTGTAGACTCCAAATCTGACTTCAAACCAGTGACAAGTGGAGTACCACAGGGTTCAGTCCTGGGACCTCTCCTGTTTGGTATCTACTTCTCTGAAGTACAGGCTAACACAGAAGGCCTTTGGCTAAAGAAGTTCACAGATGACTGCAAACTAGGAGCCCTAGTTGGGTCCGTAAATGATGTGGACATCCTGCAGAAGGGCCTCACTGAGACAGATGCCTGGTGTCAGAGCCATGGCCTCAAGCTCAATGCCAAAAAGTGCATTGTCATCCCCTTTGGTAAAAACTCTGTACCCAATAACTACCACATAGGCAGCAGTCTACTTAATGCTAAATGTGTGATAAGAGACCTGAGGACCCAGGTGGACAGTACTCTCTCCTTTGATAGTCACATCGCCACAGTAGTCAGGAAATCCTTCTATGTGTCACACCTCATCACAAAAAGGTTCTCATCTAGGAAAAAAGAGGTCATTGTTCCACTCTACTCAACACTCATTAGACCCATTATAGAGTACAATGCCCCTTTGGTAATGTGCCTCACAAGACATCTGCAGCAACTGGAAAGGCCATGGAAGTACCTCACAAAGAGGATTACTGGCCTCAAACAGAAGCCCTACACTGACTGTCTCAAAAAACTCCAGCTTTACTCCATAGCATATTTCCTACTCTGAGGTGATCTCTGCCTAACATATAAAACTATGTCAAACTCAGAGCTGTTGGACATGCTACACTTAAGGAAATCCCAATCCCTCCGAGCTACACACTCTAGGGACCTAAACCTTGTCACCACAATGAACAGGACATGCTAAAGGGATAGATTCCTGTCCCAGAGACTTCCCATACGCTGAAACAAGCTACCCATCTATGTCAAGCAAAGTTCCTCATTAGCACTCTTCAAGAAAAATCTTGATAAGTGGATGGGAAATAGGAACTATATCCCGGGGATCACTTCTGTGGCTCTGCTCGACAGGGGCACAGGAAAATAACTTTCTTGGGTGGCGTAAGCCAGGGAACCTTGTTGGCTAGGCTTACTTAGGCCCTTGGGCCGATAGCCTAGTACCTTCCTATGAACATTACAGGGGTTGAAATATAAATAGTTGTGTCATGTGTTATGAGAGAGAGAGAGAAACCTGAGAGAGTACAGATATTCAAAAAATGGCATTCAGTCTTCATGTAATGTATTTTCATTGACCTAAAGGTTTTACAAGATAGTATGACAAATACATAGCAATGTAGTTTTTTTTTTGTACATCCCTCTCCACTACTTTTTCATTAAATAAGTACACCTTACTGAAAGACCTGGCAAAGTAACACTTGTGAACATCTTTATTGAATACTGGTGGTATGGTGAAGAAATAACACTGTAAAGTCCAGAAAAAATGGTCAGTCCTTGCTTGGTGCATAATTTTATTCAGTACCCGAAAGATAAGAAAGATATATTACTAGTACTAAGAATCCTCTACATTGATGTTAACAGGTAAGATTAGAAGCAAAAAATGTGTGCCATGCTACCTAAAAGCATTGCTATGCACTCAGTGAGGATCAGATGGCAGCAGGAAATACTGTTCCACAAAATACAGCTTGATGCGAAGTACTAAGCCAGAGTGTATAAAATTGTATAATGTGGGAGGCTAGCATAAGGGTTAAGGTATTTACCTTACAGATACAAGGTGCATGGGGTAACTGGCAAGGTTTAAATGTTCACAAGGGCAATTAGCCTAGTACTAATCTGTGAACCTGTGAACCTGTGAATTGTGAGTTAGGCTATGATAATATGGGTTGAAATGTGGCCATGGAAATTGGAGGAATTAATATATAGGGTACCACATGCAAGTGAGTACAGCTAGGACAAGTACAGGCATGAAGTAGATGGAGGTTGTCGTGGGTGCAGGAAAGGGACAATAAAGGGGATGTAGACTGAAAGGTAGACTGCACAGCTAAGACAGCAGATAGCAGTAAGATAATAAAGGAGTCAGTGAGGGAAGCAGGCCATGGGAGGGAAGGAGGTGAGTGAGGTGTTCACTGTTACAAGGAATATTGCTCAAGAAGCTTTAGACATGATGGGCACATGCCATTTCCAACAGACTGGGGAACTTCATGTAGGAGTTTGTGACTAGTGAAGAAAAATTGTTGGGTTAGCAATACTGACTGGATGAGGGAAGCTGGCAAAAGGGACAGCAGAGGATGCGAATCAGGAAGACATTAAATAGGGTAAAGTCAAGTATGATGGGACATCAGGAAGAGGGCAGATAGGATCAATAGGCTGGAATTAGACAAGCAAGGTATAGCAGAATATTGCAAGTGCTGTGAGAAGTATGGGGAAGTGGAGAAACAGACAGCAGGACAATGAAGGGAAGTAAAGAAACAAGGACTGGCATGAACAAAGGAGAGACAAGAAGGCAAAAGGAGATGTAGGTATCAGAAGATGAATAGGAAGCAAAGATCAGAGGGAGTGAAAGTCTGCCAGCCAGCCAGACAGACAGACAGACAGGCATACAGAGGTAGGAAATGTGGGAGAGAAGGTAGGGTAATATGTGGTTATCAGGAGGCAATGACAGGTGGAGAGTATAAGAAAGGGGGTAAGGAAGATGGAAGAAAGGAAAGTGTCACTTAGAATGGAAGCAGAAGGGAAAGTCAAAGTGAATAAGTAATCAGGAATAGTATGATGGAGTCAGAATATAGGAAAGCACAGCATGAGGAACAAGAGGAAGGTAGAAATACATTAGGAAGTCATGTCTTGAGGAACTCATTTCTAAAATGGATCTGATTTATGAGCTAGGGAAATGTAGAGTTTAGTAAATATGAAATGCAGTTTCTGGGCTAATCCTCACCAAGATGATTCTAACAGCAAATTAATTCTTTAGGAAAAGAAAGAGACATCTGCATATAATGATCTGAATTGCATATAATGATTTGAAGGGGGGCAGGAAAATCAATATGAGAAAAAATTTTGCTTAGACAGTTCATCTTCTGGATCAAGCAATGGGGTAGCAAGTAGGGGAATGTTATAATTGTTGGGTGGGTGAGAGCCCAGGAGAATTTTGAGATCTTTAGCAGAGAGAGGTTTCATCTGAGCTCACATGCAACTGCATTGCTAAATCAGAGCTGAAAAGGCACATTGCATATTAGAATGAATGAATGAAATTTTAAAGTGAAATGATGGCACAGTGGTGCAATGGATAGTGTTGCTGCCATACAGCAAGATGTTCTATGGTTTGATTCTCAGCTAGGGTGCCTTCTGAATGGAGTCTTCATGTCTCCCCTGTGTTTGCATGGGTTTCCTTCAGTTACTCCAGCTTCTTCCCATATTCCAAAACATGCAGTACATGGATTAAACACACTAAATTCACCATAGGTGTGACTGCGAGTGTGTGGAATGGAAGAACAACTGTGGCAGGTCTAGACACCGGTGGTGTAAATCTTGGTTCTAGCTAATTGTCACTGTTGAAGTGCAAAAATGGAAAAATGAGTTGTAGATGGATGGCTGGATAAGAGAGCAGACGTACTAGAAAGAGACAATTTTGTCAGTGCTAGAAGGTGAAGAAAAAAGAACAAAAGTTGCAAGCACTAATAGTGGAGAGTAAGGCTCATGTGCTTGGGAAACAGAAATGTGAATAATGATATCACAGGATGGGAAACAGTGACAACAGAATATAGGATATTAAGAAAATATGGCTGTAGAGGGACACTGTCGTGTTTCTTGTATATAGAAGGGATGGTGGTCAAGGAGGTGTTAGAGGATTAAGATATAAGGCAAGGACAGAACAGAAAGAAAAGTTAAAGGTGGCAGGAATTGGGAGAAGAGAGTGGAAACTAAAATTGTCCAACCAGGCTTTAAACATTCTGTTATACTATCACTAATTAAAATATCTCATTCTACCTCTGGTAATTATTATAGGACCATAGCAAATATTTTCCACTGGTGAAAATCTTTGAAAAACTGGTATATGAGCAAATTTTGGGAAACATTACCAAATATGATATATTGACTGACAGACAAGTCTTCAGACCTAAACATTGTAAAATCACTACCTTATATAACTAACTGACCAAATATATCATACTATGGAAGCAAATTTTAAAACCTTAAACATGCATTTGAAAATGTTGATCACAGTTTGCTTATGAACAAGTCAAAACACATTGATTTACCTAGGTCTATGTTCAGCTCCCGAAAAGAAATAGCATTGAACAGCCAAATATTGAATTAAAAACATCTAAAATGTAAATTACCGAACACAGCTTTTTCTGAAAAAAAAATAAAACATTGAATGACCATATTTGGCAAATAACTAGGAAGTAATGCAATGCATAAGGTAAGAAAAGGAAGCATTTTTTTAAATGTTTAAATTACCCATTACCCCACTGTAGTGCAATCTTGGAGTTGGTATATATAGTGGGGTGGGGGGTGGGAGTGTTAAGCCTCCCACCTTGGTTGATTACGTTTGCAATGTTAGCCAACTATGGCCATTCAGTGTTTTTTTTTTTACAGAAAATGTTGTGCTTGGTAACTATGTTTTAGATGTTTTTCATTCAATATTTAGCTGTTCGATGATGTTTCTTTCCAGTAGCTGAACATAGACTCGGTTTTCTCCTTATGTATTGCAATGGTTTCACAGACCTTTTGCAGTTAACATAAATAGTAACTGCTAAGACCTTAGCATTGTCTGACCTTGCAGAGGTGCAGAAGATTAAGGTTTTGGTCTGTAAATCAGCTGTTTTCTGTAGCCAGGATGCATGTTTTGATTCCTTCCATCTTCATTTCCCTAAGTCCATCATATGATCATGAATTTGCCCTTAAAAGGGACACTTCATTCATGTGTGCTTAACAAATGTATGAAATAAAAAATGACAAAAGGTATACACAAGTATCTGTACTTGGTTCATGTTTTCACTTTTTATTAATGACCCCCATCATATTTTCCTAACATTGATTGAGCATTCTAAACTGATTACCCAGTGTTACTGAAAGCCCATACAAATCAAAAGTAGCATAATTCAGATTTACTATTTGCAATTGGATATGTAAAACAAACTATTAATACTGACAAATTGGGTCAATATTATAACAATGAATGATCAAATGATCAAACACTGTTATATTGACCCTAAATGTCGAATCGCCAAAACAGAGAATGAACGGAACAGCGATTTTTTTTTCCCATGGAAAAAAATCACTGGTTCCCTCCCAAAAAAAAAAAAATTAAAAGACCACTAAACACTAAATAAAGCGGGGGGGGGGGGGGGGTGATTTTTCCCTGGGAAAAAATCGCTGTACTGGCCGTTTGCTGTTTTGCCAGTTCAACATTTAGGGGTCGGTGTAACAGCGTTCGATCATCTGATCATTTTCTGTTCTAAAGTAGACCTGACAAATCAACAGGTGTGGTGTTTGTGATGCAAAAATAGGTAATATGACATCATTGCTAATTAGGAAATCAGATAACACTCCCATACCTTCTGCCATCACTCAGATGTATCTGGGTGCTACCATGGTCAAGCACTGACCTTCACCAAACTCACAATGCAGCAAATTAGTAAAGCCCTTAACCAACTGAAAGTGTCATACAGAATTCCATTTTTGAATATGAAATCAGGGTATCACTTCAATGATGAAATCATCTAGAGCCAATCATAACACCACCGTGTGATTATACAGAATATCTAACCTTTTATCCACAGAGAGTAAAACACAGAGATTTATACACCTGGATCATAATTATTAGTATCACAACTGGATGACACTGGAAGCTAAGGCTAAGAATCTCATCTTCCAAATAATAAATGACAAATATTGTCTTCCGTTTAGACATAAGCTTTTTGTTAGGAATTGGATTTACAGTATGAGAACTCAGGAGAGCATAAAGTTGCACAGACCTCCACTTACCATAGGTGCAACAGAGAAAGCATTTTGTAAAATTTCTCCTAGGATGTGGAATGCTTCGCTAAAAAACACACAAAATAGTGGCATTTTTCAAACTACTAAAGTATCACCTTGCAGATTGAAATGTGGCTATCCTAGGGATCCTCTTTAAAACACATTTGCATATATTCCACTTTATACATGTTAGTAGTGGCTTTTCTATATTTTTACAATTCAGGAATTCATTCCAAGCATGACTATCTATCTATCTATCTATCTATCTATATATATATATATATATATATATATCTATATGTGTGTGTGTGTGTATGTGTGTATGTGTGTGTATGTGTACACACATATGGGTCCCTATCACAAGCTTGAATTCTCACAAATTGGAACAGATTAACCCAAAAACAATGGAATCCTGGAAGATAAAAAGTGTGTCACAGGCAGAATCATAGAATAGACAAAAACTGCTCTTAAGGGGGAAAAATTATTTTATATATATATATATATATATATATATATATATATATATATATGCGTGTGTGTTGAACTCATCAATGCATTGGTTCAATATCAAGAGTAGATTGCCAAAAGATCCATATGATTTGTAATACATAGTTAAAGCTAACCACTAAGCCATCACACCTAAAATAATCAGTCCTTCCAAGTCTTAAACCCAGGATGCTGTGCACTACAATCACAGCAACATACCACTACACCATTTGCAATGTGGCATTCAGGGATGAAGTTACTAGACAAGAAATTCAAACTAAATATTTAAGTTTTGAATATGGACACTAAGTCATTAAGGAACATTGTCAGAACAAAATCTCAGCAATCAGTTAACACAGAAAGTTGCTGTTGTTCCCTTTTATAGTAAAAAGGACTGAGCCAAAGAAAGACTATAAAGTGACAAACATGGAAGTTCCATTTTCTTAACAGAATTATTTTAGTTTGGTGCACTGAGTTTGGCTGTGTCACCATGAAGATGTCATGTGAACATTACATAAGTAGTTGGGTATATTCAAATGTATTCTGTTTAAAATTAAAGATTCAAGAGAAGAGTCTCTGAGTGAACAAAATTTGAAGGTTTAAAACTAAAGCAAATGTATTTTATGTTAACTTAAAGTTTATTATGTATGGGGAGCAAAAACTAAAAATTAATTAGGATATATGTTGCTAATGTGACCCTTTGGAGTCTGACAGATTGTAAAGTATAAGAAGGCTGAGATCTGAATATAAAAGACCTTGCAAGTCTATAACATGTGAGGTGGATTACAATATAGCACGACTACGTGTAGTTACATGAGAAATATTTTGGTTTCTTTATATATCTGTTACATAATTACAGTCTGAGTAGTGGTCAGTGTTAGCTTGGAATGGCTAATATGTAAGGGGATGATAAAAAATTGACATACCTTTTCACTGTGTACTTCAGAATATTAATTATTAGTGGGTTTTTGCATTGCAGACATCATTTTAAGCTAATTATATTCTTTCATAATAGCAGTACTAACATACTAATTTCTTATTCATTCTTCTGGTGCAGTTATACTAGCCATCATGTTATGTAATATGCTGTGTTTTCAGTGTTGGAAATTCAATAAATGAGTTTATTAAAAGAAAGAAAGAAAGGAACTGACATAAGTAAAGTACAAGAGCTGTGCATGCATGCATGGGAGAATAAAAGACAAATAAATGCAAGGATTGCAAGAAATGCAAGGATTGCAAGAAATGCATGAAATGATGGGGTAGGCGGAGTCAAGACAGTGCAAATGAAAGTGGGGTTGTACCTCCCACCCTAATACCTCCTGTGGAAACCAACAAAAGAGTGTCTTTAATTTTGAATGTAGGATAAAAACAAGGGTGCTAATCTGGGGTATAGCAATCTTTTATTAAGGTAAGCATGGAATGGGCTGGACTCATAGTAGAGCATATTAATGTAGTGCAAAACCTATGCCGCATAGGCAGACAATAGTATAGCAATGGCAATGAAGAGCGTGATCAGGCAAATATTTGCACTTTAAGGTGATAGGCATGATGAGAATGAAAATTCAGAAACAAGGAACAATAATGTATCTGAAACCAAGAAAGAAGGTTTATGTGTGATCGTTTGCCATATTGAACTAAACTTTTAAGAACATGGTGGATAGGCAGCAGGTGAGCCATCCAGTGTCTTGACAAGTAACCAGTGTGCACTGTATATCAAAAGAAATACAAAAAAATGGGTGGCAAGGGGTAGTAAAAAGTTACCAGCAAGCCAGACTTCTTACCAGTTCATTGAAATGGTGGGATGGACTACAGGAAAGTAAGAAAATGGGGCATAGCAAGCAGATGAACAGACAGCAGGACAGAACAGGAGGAATGATACCACATTCTTGCTTATTTATTTTTAATTTTTTACTGGAACTGAATACCAATTAATGACCAATTTCAGGCTCAGTCTGGAATAAAGCCAAGAAGAAACAATTTAATACAGAAATAAAAGCACAATGAGCAAAACTAAGTAAAAACAATTTTAAAAAAAGTTAAAAGAAAATTTTAAAGGTAAAATATAAAATTACACAAAATGTATGGTACACAGTTGTACAAAATATTAGCAAATGCTGAGAATATGCAAGCTATTGGAAAATAATGTGCACATTTACAAAAATAAAACTGTAGCACTTAATGTGGCTTAACAGCTATAGTGTTTCTGTATCAAGTAACATGACTGGTAGTGAAGCAATTGCAGAGGATCTGTTTGTGCAGGACCCCTTTTACATTTATAGATTGAGGGGAAGAGGAAATTGGTGTAAGGAAAATGGTAGAAGAATTGAGGGGAATGGTAGGGAGAAGGGGTAACACAGATACACCTGCAAGGCACACAAACAGCTGAGGAACATGTGGATACACTAAAGGGCAAGCCATAAGGTAATTACACTAAACGGGCAAGCCATAAGGTAATTACACTAAAGGGCAGGCCATAAGGTAATACATTTTGGTGTGAGGAAATGCAAAATGTTGTATAATAATACAGCCTACCATACACATGTTAGCAGGCAGCAGTGTGAAATGAGTCTGTAGTTTAGATGTATGGCACTGTGCAAAGCAGAAAGGTCCATTTAGTGTCCCACTATGAAGAACTGCAGTCTATCATCTGCAGATATAACAAATGAGTAGAGCCAGCAACAAATCAGTTTGTCACAAGTAAACATACCCAGTACTCCCGTGTGTAACATTGCAGTAACATGCCTACCATGCCCCAGGGTCACAGTCCTGGGCCCAGTACTGCATAACTAAGAGACACAACAGGAAAGCTGTAAAGAGTTGTAACCAACAGCACAAAGCAGACAAACAATTACAACCCAGTCAATCCTGGGATCTTGTTAGATGAAATAAAAGCAGATAATTACCTGTTATAAACAGAAAAAAAATGTTTATTAATAGCAGACTTTTACAAAGGGGATGGTAATATTTATTGTGTCAGGTTGGGCATCCTTACTAAACATCTGCTTCAACCTGTGGAGATATTTAGGACAATGGCAACAAATGTCATCATTCTGATTTCTTCAATGAACAACAGAATGAAGGACAATGATTTCCATGGAAAGGTCATACCAAGAATCAGCCTTCCAAAACAGATGCATGCAGGCCTCTAGCAGCTGTTGGCAGAACAAGCTATGCAGCAGAAAGATCACAATTTTGGTCTTCTTTGCACAATAGGAAGGTGCTCCCTTGGGACATTAGCATGGGTTGCCATCTCTATAAATGTTATGCAAAACAATATGGCAGCATAAGAATCACACCCTTCATCGGACAATGAATCATGGAGAGCATATCCTAGCACCTTGAAGATGCATAGCGCACATGCAGCTGAAGGTATCTATTCTTTGTCTTGTTGGTGTGGACATACAAAACAGAATGATTCACAGGCAAAACAGAAGGTGCAGACTAGTATTTACTGCTGATGTTTGCAAGATGTTCTGCCATTTTGGACTGTGAAATCTGCATCAAAAAGAATTGAGCAGATAGTTCAGTAATCTGATACACATTCAGGTAACTAAAAAACAGCATAGGCATAGGACATAGCCCACCAGAAGTATCCAGAGGTCTATTGTACTTTAGTAAGGGATATGATGTGTCACATATAGGTAATTATCACATTTGAAATGCTACCTGTATATGAAACATACCACTCAGCTGTCCAGATTTTTGTAGAATATCCAGAGTTTTGCCTTATATTTTTAGTCTATACCCTATCATAAATCTTTGGTTTTCTGGCAAATCAACGAGGATGGAAATGACAGACATTTGAGTTTCAGACTTCCTACCCTTCATAAAATTTATTCTAATGTAAAGCCTGCTATTCTATCAACTTAAGTTTATAAGAGCAGTGTTTAACATTTCCCTATTTTGGGGACTTTGCCCCCCCCCCCATTTTTATGGGTCTGTCCAGATTTCTTGCCCTAAAAGGTTGAGAAGTATAATATGAAACGGTATGCATATAACAGTACTGGGCAAGTATACATATGTTACAACTGTGTTCATTTGTACATATGCACTTATTCAAATATAGACCTAGAAGGGGGTGGCAGCCCACTGATTAGGTCAACAAATATCCCCATCCTCAATATGCAGACATGTCTAGCCTCTGCAACATCAGCATTTATGACACACTTCACTCATGCATTTACACACACACACACACACACACACACACACACACACACACACACACACACACACTCGCTTAAACATGGAAACCAGCTCCCTTACACAAGTCAGTTAACTCCTCTCACTAATATGTAAGCATTTCTATCCTCTGTAATATCAGCATTTGTAATACACTTCATTCATGCAAACATGTATGTGCACCTAGAAGGCAATGGCAGCCCATCAGCATTGGACAGCCATCCACCCACATCCATGCAAGGGTGTGTGCAGAACATGTGAGTCCTACACACTGTATCATTCTGCTACATGTAGGAGTATTCACATGTGTCAGTCAACCTTTGATCTGACATAGCTACCAGCATGTACCCCCACTCACACCTACTCTGTCTATGGTATCTTGCCCTCTAGGTAGGTGAATTACCTTCAAAGAAGAAGCATGTCAGACTTTAAACAAGTTCAGCCTTGCAGAGAGTGATGTCTTACTACAGGCTCAGGCCACATAGATGAGTTGGAATTGATGGCACATAATGTTAATGCAGTCAGTTATGCTATGCTATGCATTGGTATTAGAAGCAAGTGAATGCCATGTTATGAAGATTACCAAATAAGGCACACAACACAGCAGAACAGTTGAGGACAAGAGGTGGACTGCCATTCAGCTCCACATTCACAGAGAAGGAATCATTCTGGCATCTCTGCATGGTGTCATTGATGAGACAGGCATCACCCATGGTGGTATGTGCAATGGGACAGGAAAGAGCCATAAGCCTTATATTGCTCATAATCACCAGTCAGGTACAAATCCAGACAGCAGGATATGTACTATCTGTGTACCCACACAGCAGTGCATCAGGTAGCCACCTCCTCTGTCCCTTCTGGGTATATTTGACATTCAGACATGAAGAATTGCTGCCATAGGAAAGTGTATGTTTTCAATAAGAGGATAGAGATATTTGTAGCATGAACTCCATAGTGCATGAAGCATGTCAGACAAATGTCATCACATGCCAATATCCTGGCAGACAGTTTCAGTGCAAACTTCTCCACCCCCTCCCCCCCAAAAAAAGAGCAAGTATCTATCCCGGCAGAGGGTTGCCTCCCAAACATCTCTGATGCTCAGGTGAAGGCTGCCCTCTCCAAAGCAAAAAACACTGCTTCCATGGGACCAGATGGCGTCCAGGGGTTGAGTCCTACATGAACTCCAAGAAGAACTAATCCCTCAAATAAAACAGCTGTACAATCTCAGCCTCACTACAGGATATGTGCCCACAGAATGGCATACAGCAACAGTGGTCCCACTCCACAAAGGTGGAGCCTCCACGGACCCTGGAAACTATCGCCCCATAAGCCTGACTAGCTTAGTCTGCAAGGCTATGGAGAGGATCATCATGGAGCTCATAAACAAAGACATTGGGGACCTACAGACACTAGATCCTACCCAGTTCGGCTTCATCAAGGGCAGATCCTGCCTTTTGAACCTGGTTGACTTCTTCGAAACAGTCACCAAAGCCATAGATGAAGGGAAGGTAGTCCACACAGCCTATCTGGACCTAGCAAAGGCATTTGACACAATACCCCACTCGGGCATCATAGATAAGCTATCCAGCTTAAATATAAACCCCTATGTCACAAGATGGGTCGCAAACTGGCTCAAAGACAGAACCCACAGAGTGAGAGTTGCTGGAGCCATGTCAGACTCGAAACAGGTCACAAGTGGCATCCCACAAGGTTCTGTCCTGGGACCGCTCTTGTTCGGTATATACTTTTCCGAGGTATAGGCCACCGTGGGAGGACTATGGCTCACCAAGTTCACAGATGACTGCAAACTAGGCGCCATAATCAACTCTCCAGCTGACACAAACATCCTTCAAAAAGGTCTCACAGAGATGGATAACTGGTGCCAGAGCCATGGTCTAAAGCTAAATGCCAAAAGGTGTATAGTCATACCCTTTGGCAAAAACAATGTGCCCACAAATTACCACATAGGCGGTAACCCATTAAGTACAGAGAAAGTAATTAGGGATCTGGGGACCCAAGTTGATAGCAATCTCTCCTTTGACAACCACATTGCCAAAGTGGTTAGAAAGACCTTTTACATAGCCCACCTCATCATGAAAGGATTCACATCTAGATCAAGAGAGGTAATCGTGCCCCTTTATTCATCCCTCATCAGGCCTATCATAGAATACAATGCCCCTTTGGGATGTACCTTACCCGACACCTGCAGCAATTAGAAAGACCCCAAAAGTACCTCACCAAGAGGATCAAGGGACTCAAACAGATGCCATATGCTGCTCGGTTAAAAAAACTCCAGCTCTACTCAGTTGCATACCGCCTACTTCGAGGCGATCTATGCCTGACATATAAAGCTATGTCCAATCCAGAATTAATGGACATGCTCCACCTCAGTAAATCTAAATCCCTTAGAGCCACACACTCGAGGGACTTGAACCTCAGCACTAAAATAAATAGAACTTGCTGGAGGGACAGATTCATAACCCAGAGGCTCCCTTCACTCTGGAACAGAATTCCAATTCATGTTAGGCAGAGCACCTCACTGAATCTCTTCAAGAAGAATCTTGATGAGTGGATGGGGGATCGTAGGTTTGTCCCGGGGATTACTTCCGTGTCACTATTAGACAGAGGCACAGCAAACTAAACCTTAAAAAGGGCACAGTATACTCAAATCAAGGGGTGGCGTAAGCCAAACAAAATCAGGCTAGGCTTATAATTGCCCCAGGGCAGATAGCCTAGTATGAACCTATGAACCTATGAACCTATGCTTTTTTGTGTTTTTATCCACAGATAATACAACGTATACTTTGACAGCTGTAGAGGCTAGGAAACAAAAGCAGGCTGAAACCACTTCCCTTCTGTGGTCTGATGATGATGATGTCAACATACCCATTGATTCACAATGCCAGGGCACATTAATACCACCTTGTCTCATTCCTGGATGGTGAGTCATCCACTTGACAGGATAGCTAGGTTCCTCATACACACATAAACAGCACAGCATGTGTAGTACGGATTACCCACTCAGTATGGCCTCCACCATCTCTAATGTCACAATCACTGTTTGTTGTGGCCAATGGGGATGGTGAGAACACTGCTTCTGACATTCTCATATCCACTGTCAGAGGGCCTACCAGTGCAGCATATCATTGACCACTATGCCAGCCAGCTGATGACATGTGTGCAATATTTGGTGTCAACTGATAGATGTGCAGAGTTGTAATTCATGAAAGATCTCCTGCAACACATGCAGAAATGGAGATGGTAGTTTTTGCTGTTGTTGTGTGTGGCAGTGCACTACCACTGCATACATTTTGTGGCCCATAGAGGTGAAGCAGACATTGCTTTACATGCAGTGCTGCACAATGTGCACAGTGCCATCGGGAGTGGTGTGGCTGCTGCCGTTGGCAATCAGCAAGCATCTCATTCACTTTCTGTATATGCCAAATGGTCACTGCAGGTTCTGTTGCTGCACTGCTGGATGGTCTAAGGTATGCTGGCCGCATACCCCCAACTCTTCATATTTTTGCCCGATATTTTTGGTCTGTTCCTGAAAAAAAAATGCAGTTTTCTGGGAAATCATTGATGTTTGATGTCACTAAGTGATGCCATATATTAGAGTTTCAGATTTCATATCTTTCAGAAAATGTATGCTAATGGAAAAGCTGTTATTCTATCAACTTTATAAGTTTATATGAGCAGTATTTAAAATCTGTGCCTGATTTTGGGTCTTTGTCCTCCTCCATTATTTTTGGCTTTGTCCAGATTTCTTGCACTTAGAGGTTGAGAGGTAGGCTACTTAGCCTGCCTGCAATTGCTGGATCATGTTGTGCCGCATGCAGTATGTCATGAATATTTGGCTTGCTGTAATTTGTACATACTGCAGTAATGTTGTACTGATGTTTGGCCTTGTCTTGTGGGTTACCACTGATTGTTATCAGCCAGGACTCTGGGGGAGAGGGTGTATAACCTTCATCACCTGAAACACATTAGGGTAAGAGAGAAGAGAATGCTGGAGTAGAGTTGGTGTTGCATACCTGTTAATAACATGACTGCAACTATGTAGGTACACCAGAGTGCCTGCCCTTAACTACTAAGGAATCAGCAATGCAGATGACTTGTATGCTATATGTGGGCATCACGGGCAGTGCCAGGGTTTTGGGTAAATGCATTGACTATTAACCCCCTTTACATCCAACACTACCTGTCAGTTGATGGAATGGTAGTTCTTCTTATTTATCCAATGTCATTCATGGACATCAGACGGGGTCTTTATCACCACATGTGTGAAACCTATGGCTGCCAGGACTTGGAGGAGATGGGTGGGATCATAGAAGCCATGCATGGATGTGGATCTCTCCCCTCTTGTGCATTTTATTGTTTTTCCTGTTCACCCTCACTACCTGCTATCCTTCAGGCCCTCTCTTATTCATTTGGCTTATTTGTTCCTTTTCACTGGTGTGTGAGATGATTGACAAATGGCCATCACTTTGGCAGCCATCAGATTTTTTTTTTCCTTCTGCTTTATCTATAAAAAAATCTGATAATATTCCAGGGAGGGAACCTGTAATGGGCTGTTCTAAGAGCAGCCACTCACTTCAGTAACAGGTATTTCCTCATAGGCATCCCTGCTTCTCTCCTAGAAGCAAAATTGGTCATCTCCACAGTCTCCACCAAAGAAATAGTATAACCCAATGTCCTTTTCAATGTGCCTGTCCCACTCCACCCATGCAGGCTATTCCCCTTCAGTCTTCTTCCTCCCTGCCTGGTTTCTCAGGTGTCAGGGATAATAATTAAACTACAGTTACCTGGTTGTAGTCAGAGCTCCAGCACTTTCTGTCATGAGGCAAACATCTTCCTTTGTTGTTGTTGTTGTTTGTCTTTCGGCTTTTCCCGGTTAGGGGTCGCCACAGCGGAACTCCGGTCCGCTAATGATTGGCAGTAAATTTTTACGGTGCCGAGTTGCCAGAAACATCTTCCTTTGTATGTTAGAAAAAATATGTGGTCATCCATATATTGAAGCATGTATTGAAGAACATCTTGAAAATTATACAGGCTGACACTTGCCATATAACCTGGGTGCCAAACATGGCTTGAGATCTACAGGTGGAGGAGAAGTCCATGCATCCCCATTACTTCCCTTCAGTGTGTCATGCATGTTCACCAACACCATCTATCTGCAGACATTCCTGGAAATGCCCATCTATGAACTACTATGAGGTTGACCTCTACCTGTACCCTTTTTGGCTGTGCATGTGCCAGTGTCACACAATCAGTGGGCCATAATTCATGATAAACTGTGTAATATATAAAGCTGCTACTGATGCCATAATTTTGTCTGGAGCTTCGCAGTGTTTGGCATGCTCTTTGTTTTTTTACTGACACAACAGCATCTGCACTATTTTGGGTCTGAAGGCTATGAAATGTCACTTATATACCTTGATCCCCATAGGCATTTCCTTTTGCACTCATTAGAATGCCCCTCTTAATTTTCGTGTCATTATACCATGATTTGCAAACCATATTTGTGCCATTTAGCCTGTTGTCTCTTAGCACAGCTTGGCTATTTGAATCACTACCTACTTGCACATTCTAGTTTTCGATGCATGACTGTGATTTGCACTTTTGCTAATGTCTGTGGATATCCCTACCACATATGTTCAGATACCTGCAAGAGTGGATCTGTAGGCCATGAGGAAGGGACTATATGCATGCAGAATAAGTTCGAGTGGCAGAAAAAGGAAGACTGGGGTTGTATATGTTATCAGCAATGGCATAACAACTTAGAAATGTTTCAACAGAGAACAGAGACAGAGAAAGTATACAATCTGGTAGAACATAGTCACTGAAGACAATGACATTCATATAGTTTGGTACTAAACATTAATTTCCAGTCAAAATATAAATAATTCAATGTGTTCAGCTCTTTTTCTGTTCATGCACACTAAAAAGTATAATTAGTGAAGTGGTATGCAGGCTAAATGGGCTATTACACAAACTGCTGTATATTATTAAAACTAAATCAACTCAAAGTTGTGCTATTTTTCAGCATGATTTGAAATGAGCTCAGGTAGACATAGTATGTAATCATTAAATATCAAATATAAGTCATTGTTTTAAAAGGCTTGTAATTTTATTTTTTTCTTCTATTTCCCTTTAAGCATTTTTTTATGTGAACTTACGTTTTTTCCTGCTGCTAAGCTAATGTGTTCCTTATAAAATCTGAAATGAGACTTATGACCTTAGGACCACTACTTTAATTTGACTTTTTCTTAAAGAAAAATGAGCACACATCATGACTGGCTGTACAGCATTTGACATATGCCAGACACACTTTCTGTTGTCTTTCAGCTTATCCTGTATTCAGCAAATCAGTCCATTGTACACTGTTGTGCATTTAATTATGTCACAACACCACAAATGCCATAACTGAACGAAAGACAAAATATTCATATTATGACTTAGCAGCTTTGTTTTCTCACAATTTGAAGCCATAAGAGTTTAAAGTCAGTGCCTGGACTATTTAGCAAAACTCATCAGAAGGTGTTTAACATTCCACAGACCTTTTCTATTTACCACAGATTTCTAAAGCTACAGTCATTTTTCTAAAAGAAATGGTGCTCTCTCTTCAGACAGACCCAAGTGCCTCATGGGCCTGTTTAAGAAGGAGTGCTGCTTTGATCTTTGGCAGGGGCGTTTGGGAGACTCTGAATGGTTAAACTTTCAGAATGAACATTTCTTAGAGAAGCCAGGAGCTGCCATCCTTCTGCAATGACAGCGCACCAGAAAGGAGAGACAGTGGGATCAAAATTAGATTAGATGGGTCAACTGCGTAACCCTGTTCTACATAGGAGTCTTATGGGTTTTCAGGATGTATTAACTATTTTAATGCTGATGCTGTGTGGACTGTGCAGCTCTCTAAACAAAAGAATTACATCTTCTGTAACAAAAATCCTGATGCATTTTTTCACCTATATGCATCCTGTATTCTGACTCGAAAGTCACAAAGGAGGCAAATGAATATATGTGTGTCATGGTAATATGGGAATCTCCATTTTCAGAATGATTAAGATACCAGACACTGGACTACTTTTAATCTATGCTAATATCCTTCTTTACTTAAAGGTAAGTAAATAAGACTTCAGAGTAACAGCACACATTTAATGATACGGATATGATAGTCATGTACATTGGCAGTATATGCTATGTTTCTTACACCTTTAACTTTATAGGTAATATTGTCCACCACAATAATACTTTTGGACATCTGTAGAGTTTCTTACTGATTGCAGAGTGCACTCTATCCTACATAACCTCCCCACACAAACACATATGGTAGAATATATTTTTGCAGATCCCACCTGCAGTTAATTTTCCATCTCTCCCCAGTACCTTTCAAATGTAATGCACTTTAAACAGTACTGCCATATTACTTAAGCATATATTTTTCTAAGGCACACTATCCACTAAAATGTGTCAAAATCCTGTACAGATTAGGCCTATAATAATAAATATTAACAGTTATTTTATTCCCATTATGACTGTATTAAAATGCAGATATTTGCCTACTTACTGTTTAACTGCATACTGTTATATGCCATGTGAGCGGTTTCCTTTGTAAATTGCTTCCATTACAAATTCTATTAGCTAGATCAGTTTGGGGTTATGAAGAGACCATACGTTGCTCAGAAGATTCTTTTATGGTCAGTCATTTCTAAGTAGGTATGTATCCCAGAGAACAGATATTACCTACTTAAGTATTTTATGTATTTCTGTATATATGTTCTCATCTATTTAAATGTAGACTATGAGTTTTTAAAATGGGATAGCTGACCAATTAACTAGAGAAGAATTTAATATTACATTTTCAGTCCTAAGGTACTATTTAAGTAAGCAAGTTATTGCAACTCCTATATGACAGATCAGCTTATACAGAAAAAGTTTAGGAAGAACATGGGTGAGCGAGATAAACTCTGAAAGCAAGGAAAAAGTACTCACAATAGTGTATGCAGATATTTAGCATTGCACTTCTCAAACATCACTCAATATTATGAGTCAACTTGCTGACCAGGTATTCACTGGAAAGGCATGGCATCAGGTGTAATGATTAGTATTATTTTGATAATGCTTGTGGCACAGGTTCAGCTACAGACTGAATACCTGCTTGATTCATTTCATTCTTTGGCTGCAGTACTCGATTTATAGCCTGTGGCCAATTCAACTCACAGTACAGACCAGAGGTACAACAACTGAGTGTTTCATAATGGCGCAGTTAAGGTTGTTTAGGTAAATAGTCAAAGAACATATACAATAACACATCTATTGAGAAGTATTCCACTCCCACAGGTAGTTACAATGTGGAATAACACACTCTTCTTACCTGTTGGGGGGGGACTCAGTATCAAGCTGCATCTCAAGATGGTCTGATCCTTGCTGCATGGCAATTCCATGCTGTATAAAATTAAGCGGGGGCAAGGGGGGGTGGTTTTTACTGGCACATTTTTAGACCAAGGATTAAAAAGGCAGCAGTGCAAATTTAGTTATATTGGCAAATGGAGGCATAACCTGTGATAAGGTTGGTGCAAATTCCAAGGATGAGTGTGTCATGTGAAGCAAAGCAGACAAACTATAAAACAGTATCATTATATGTTTTGTCTTTAATAGTGATATTTATCACCAGTTGAAGGAATCAGTAATGAGAGCACCATATGCCCCAGGGTATATGAATTTAGTAATGGGGCTATTGAAAATGGAGTATATATATATATTATATATGGGTTCCATACACTAGATCGAATTGGTTCCATACACTAGATTGAATTTTCACTAATTTGAAATAGTGCATGGAATGCTCACTGCAGCAAAAGTGCACTTAATCGAAAGTGCACTTACACAAAGTTCAGTACAATGAACAGGTGTTGTACTGAACTTCCGTGCAATACTCACGGACCATAGGGTTAGGGCATTGGTCATAGTAAGGGGATGGCCCATAGGGCTATCCCCTTACCATGACCCGTGCTCTAACCCTAAGATCCGTGACGACTGCAGCGCAGTGAAGTACATAGCAATGTCCTCCACTATGGTGCGATAGTCACGAACCTTAGGGTTAGGGCATGGGTTAGGGTAAGGGGATAGCTTTACTAACTATCCCCTTACCCTAACCCGTGCCCTAACCCTAAGGTTCAGGACTATCGCACCATAGTGGAGGACATAGCTTGTTTTTTATGTCCTCCACTGTGCTGCGGTGTTTTCGGTGAAGTGCACTTATGCAAAAGTTCACTTTCATGAAAGTGAACTTTTGCAGAAGTGAGGCTTCCTATTACAAGTTCGAAGTAGTGAACTTTTGTTCTTGTAATAGATAGGAATATATATATATATATATATATATATATATATATATATATATATATATATATATATAAAATTATGGATTTGGTGAAAAGTGTAGGTATGTTATATATGTCATGGGACAGAAGTTTAACATAACAATTATACAACATAACAGATTTGGTTTTACTTTTCAAGGTAACTGCTGTCATTCTGAAGTTGTGTTTTTGGATATAATGCTAAAGGGGACAAGTGGAGGTTTAATAAAATCTAGAAATAATGTAGCAAATTTTATTTTTTTCTATGGTAAAAGTTGTCACACTTCCCTTGCAAATACATACACACATTTGCTCTTTTCTATCCCTTATGGAGACATTTTAAGAATGTGCCATTTGTGTAGAGATCTTGAAGTATTTTAATGGAAGTAAAGTGTACAGTGATTATGTTTCTTTACAAAGAGTATGATGAAGAACAAACTATGCAGTCTTGGTTTAAAGTGTCCACTTTGACTGGGGCTGAAGCTTTAAATAAATTAATTAACAATAGTCACAACCATGCAGAGAGGAAGCATATTAGGCAAAATATATTTTGTAACATAATATAATTTATTAAGTTGGAAGATGTAATGAAATATTATTGGTCATTTTTAAAAGGCAATGATTTTTTTCATAAATAGTGTGTGACCTTCCCTTTAGTTCCAATAAAATAAGAAGGAATTTTGGAGATATGCTGGCCTATAGCTATTTGACATGCCTTGAGGCAAAGATGAATGATGGGTTGGTATTAAACAGAGAAACTTACCTCTGTGGTACATGTATATTGTTATATAATGGTGACATCTGATAATATTATAAAGATCAGGTTTAAACCAAGGGAAGATGCATGTGTAAATGGAAAGGGTTGTATATAGGTTCATAGGACAATACTAGGCTATTGGCCCGGAGGCTCTTATAAGCCTAGCCAAGAATTTCACCCATGTTCCCACAAAGTCAGCACCTGTTTTCCCTGTCCAGCAGGGACATAGGTGGGATCCCAGGGGCATATTTTATGTTTCCCATCCAGTCGTCCAGGTTCCTCTTAAAGAGGGCTAGTGAAATACTCTGCTTGACATGGAGAGGAAATCTATTCCACAGATGGAGGAGTCACTGGGACACAAATCTATCCTGCCAACAAGTTCTGTTAATGTCACAGACCAGGTTGAGACCTTGGATGCAGGTTGCATGAGTGTAGTTTGACATATGGATATGCAGCAACTCCATCAAGGCTGAGTCTGAGACGGGCTGGTATACCAGACACAGGCCACCTCTGAGTGATCTGTACAAGACTGAGTAGAGGGACAGGGCTTTTAGCCTATCTGTATAGGATAGCTGTTTGAGACCCTGGATTTCCTTGTCAGGAACCTCTGTGGTCTCTCCAAGTGCTGCATGTGCTTGGCAAGGTACATACCGAAGGGGGTATTGTACTTGATAATGGGTCTGATAAGGGAGGAGTACAGGGATGTTATGGCCTCCTTGTTCCTGGATGAAATACCCTTACTTATGAGGTGAGCAATGTAGAAATCTTTCAATACAATAGAGGCAACATGGTGGTCAAAAGTCAGGCTGCTATCAACCTGGGTGCCCAAGTCTCTCACTGCTAATCGCATGCTTAGTACGTTGTTATTAATGTGATAATTAGTGGGGACACCATTTTCCCCAAAGGGAATAATGATGCATTTCTTAGCATTCAGTTTGAAGCCATGTTTCTGGCACCAGTCATTAGTTTGGTTAAGGCCCTCTTGGAGGATGTTCACATCACTAAGGGAATTTATTACAGTCCCCAGCTTGCAGTCATCTGCAAACTTGGTCAGCCACAGACCACCAGTTTTGGCTTGCACCTCAGAAAAGTATATCTCAAACAGTAGAGGCCCCAAGACCAATCCTTGGGGTAAGCCCCTTGTTACGGGTCTACCACTAGAGGTGGCTTCCCCCTATTTTGACTGAGTGGGTTCCATCAGTGAGCCAGTTAGCTACCCATCTGGTAACATATGTATTGATGCCTAGCTGGGAGAGTTTATCTATTATGCCTAGTGGGGAATAGTCTAAGTTAAGGTAGGTGTTGTGCACTGTCTTGCCCTCATCCATGACTTTGGTGACTGTTTCAAAGAAGGTGACCAAGTTTAACAGGCATCATCTTCCTTTGACAAAACTAAACTGTGTGGGATCAAGTGTTTGGAGGTTGCCAATCTCCTTGTTTATAAGGTCCATGATAATGTGTTCCATGGCCTTGCAGATCAGCCTAGTTAGGTTGATTGACCTATAATTGCCTGGGTCGGTGGACGCTCCACCTTTGTGCAGAGGGATGACAGTGGTTTTCCATCATTCTGATGGGATGAAGCCGGTGCACAGGCTTTTGTTGAACAGGGTGCATAGTGGTGCTGAAAGCTCTTGCCTAAGTTCATGTAGGACACAGCCAGGGATGTTGTTGGGTCCCATGGAGGCTGTATTTTTTTGCCTTTGAGAGGACATTAATAACCTGCTCCATAGTGATGAGGGGAGGGGGGCAGGTGCTGGGGATGTCCAGGTTTACTGATGGGGGGAACTGAAATTGTCTGCCAGCAGGTTGGTTATATCTTTGGCGTTTGTGTATGTGGTATTCTTGACCACCAATTCAGAACAGATTTTGGAGTTACCTTTGAGATTGCGGATGTATGCGAAGAAGGCCTTGTAATTGTCCTTAGTTGATGTGGGCAATATGACTTGAAGGTAGCCTTAGAGGATTTCACCAGTGACCTTATTTGCTTGTTCAGACAAAGGAGAAATTGCTTCCAACTTGGCACCTGCTCCTTCTTGGTCCTGGACAGCAATTTTTTCCTTTTATTATAGAGCCTGTTTATTGCTGCTGTCAACTCTTCCTTGAGGAAGATGATTTGGGTCTGTCAGGTATTGCTGAGTACATGTAGCTATATAGGTGCTCATATAGTTTTTTGGTTTAGGCTTGGACATTAATGCTTGATTCAGCAGAAAGGATGGTGGCTGTGAAGCTGCTTATACCTCAAGAGGTTGCAGTCAGCTTTGGAAAAGCTTTTTTCTTCGATCCTTGCAGTGGGGTGGGGGGGTCAGGGGAAATAATGACTTCAAAAGTGATTGCTTTGTGGTCAGATCTTATCAAGGAGGATGGCACTGTAGAGTGCTACAGTGGCTACTCATGTTGGTTAGTACCAGGTGCAGGATATTTTCACCTGTTGTGGGGGTGTTGGCTAGCTAATCCAATGCATTAGCATTGACAAAGTCGAGGAATCTCTGGGCATTTGTGTTTGAGCTAGAATAGGTCTTCCACTCTATGGTTGGGAAGTTAAAGTCACCCAGGATCAGGGTAATGGGTTGAATCTTCATGGATTCAAGTAAGTTCAGATAGATGGAGTGGGCCTCCTGAGTCATGGTTAGGGGTCTGTAGCTAGCCATGATTTGAATTGGTGTTTTGTCAATTGTTAGCTGCACCTGGCGTGTCTTGTGTGTCATACTGTTTGACCAGCCTGGAGGTGTGTATGTCTTTGATAAATATTGAAACTCCACCTACTTTGGCTTTGTAGCCCTCTATTTGGGGTCTAAAAGTATGGCAGGACAAATAACCTGGTAAGGCTGGGGTGCTCTCTGCAGCTTTAAACCAGGTTTCAGTGACTGCACAAATGCTAGCATCTTTCAGGATGAGGAATACTTGCAATGAGTGCAGTTTCATGTTAAGATTCCTAGTGTTTAGCAGCATGACCTTTAAATTCATTTAGAAGAATTTTTCACGTTGGTAATTTTGCTTAAAAAAATGCACTATGGGGGAGGCAAGAGCCTTTGCCAAAAGCCTGAAGCCCAGGGGAGACAGATGAAGGCTATCTCTGGCAAAGCATCATGGTCTGTCAATTATGTCCTCCCAGGCTGTCAGGTACTGGATCCCCTTGGAATGACACCAGAAACTAAGACAATTGTTAAAGTCAATCATTTTCTGTTTGTATTGAGGCATCATTATGGGTGATGGTAGGATGCTGCTTAAGGCTAGGGACATTCCTGCCTGGGACACATATTCCACAAGCTCAATCATGTCTCTCTCTCTCTCTTCGTATAGTCCAGAGAGGTATGTCTCAAGTCATTCACACCAACATGGACTATGACAGAGTCATAACAGAACCTGTTGTTGAGAGACCTGAGTGCGTGAGTGATATGGTGGATTCTAGCACCGGACAAGCAACTTACTGTGACTTTCCTCTTGTCTAGCCTGGTGAGGGGCACATCTGTGTGTCTCACGATAGAGTCTCGTATGACAAGTATGTTGGGTTTGTGGCTGGGCCTTAGAGGCTGTGAGACACAGGCATGTGTACTATGTGTAGTGCTTGGTGCAGTGGGTTGTGATGTGCATGTGTGCTTTTGCCTCGGAGGTCTCTTTTGTTTAGGTATGTTTTTTCTGAGAACCTCCACATATGTAGGAATGCACTGTAAAGGTGAGGGTGGTGTTAGAGGTGTGGTGCTTGTGGCGTTTATTCAGACAACCTTCTCAGTGCCAGATGTACTGGCTTGTGACTGAGACAGCAAGGATTCTAGGTTCTTAATGTAATCACATCTCTCACATATTGTGTTCCTAGATGGTAGAAGAGGAGGGTTGTCCGTGTACATGAGGCAGTTGCTACACTGTCTCAGGATGCCGATATCAACAAGACTGGCCAGAGAAACCACAGGAAATTGTCCGCCCATGGTTGTCAGAATCTGTGGGAGAGAGGTAAATGATGGTAGAGTGAATACTATAAGAATAGACTACCTATAGGTATAAGTAGGGCTGGATAAAATTACAGTAGTTGCAAGAGAGGTCATCAGTTACACAGGAGTGCTGGTAAGGGAAAAAATGCAACTGAGATACCTCTCAATGGGTTAAAATAGCACAGCGGCAGTGTGCAATAAACAAACAAATGCAACACCCTGCAAATTCAGGGTATAAATACCAGAAAAGAAGGAAGAATCTAGAAGCTCAAATTACTACTCAATCCTGCTAGCCCCCACTCTTTCAACCAATCACTCATGATAGAGAAGGTCAGGCAACCCTGTTACTCTCACTAACAGCAAAGACAAGACACTATCAGCAGAAGATGGTTGCCAGAAGCACAGGAAACTCAACAAGCAAAACGACCAGGCCTGGATAACAGCAGGCCTCTATCCAGACTATGCTACCTGACTAGAACACAGAAAATTCACAAAAGTACACAGAAAAGTACAGATAGAGCACTCACAAACAGAAAATACAACTCTCAGCATGAAAAAACTGTTTACAGTTAAGTAATTCAATAAAAATGCAATGACATTAATGGAACACTATCTCGCAATGAAAGAGTTAAAACAGTATAAAACAGTACGTAAATGCAGTGAAACAGTAAAAATAAAGCTTTATACCAGTGCATAATATAGTAGATTAGCTGTATAGTGCAACTATAAGCATTAAGAAGTGCAATTCAATGAAATAAATGTAAGAAAAAAAACTTACTCTCCTATTGGAGCCTCAGGGATTTTCTGCTTTGTCACATTGATGAATCACCACTCCTCAGCCTGGTAAAAAACAAGCACAGCCCCCTTGCAGACACAGGGTTTAAATACTAGAAAAGATGGAAATATCTAGGAACTCGAATTACTACCCGGTCCTGATAGCCCCTGCTCTTTCAACCAATCAGTCATGCTAGAGAAAGTCAGGCAATCCTGTTACTCTCTCTAACCATGAAGACAAGACACTACCAGCAGAAGATGGCTGCCAGAAACACAGAAAACTCAACAAGCAAAACATCCAGGCTGGATAACAGCAGGCCTCTATCCAGACTATGCTACCTGACTAAAACACAGAAACCTCACAAAAATGTACAGAAAATCACAGATAGAGCACTCACAAACAGAAAATACAGCTCTCAGTATGAAAAAGCAGTTTACAGCTTTAGGACTCCCCTGTGGTTTTCAAAATATTTTCAAAACTGTGAGGGTGTTTAAGAAAAGGCTGCAGGCAGATGTGAGGGACATAAAAAGTAAAAATGTTGAAAGTTCAGTTGGTATGAACTTTTTAGAACACGATAATGGCGATTGTGGAACATTACAAACCATGGTGTTAGAACAATTAAAGTTGGATGATAGGGGTGGCAAAAGTCTGAAGGATGTTTATTACAAAAGGAAACTTAAAAAATTAGACATTAGAAATTTGGAACTAAAGGATTGAATACAAAATATATTTGGAATTATTTATTGTAATAATTGAATGTCTGATTGATTAATTTGATTGAGTATATTTAATCTTGCTTGTTATATATGCTGTAGTTTTTTCTTAGAGACACTTTTATGGGACTTCTCTGAAGGATTTGCTAGGGTTGCTAGACACAACCCTCTTCACCCTACCCTCATTATGGCTCTGATATAATATATTCCTTGGCTTTGCAAATTAGGCTTGTAAGACCAATAGGTCTATAGTTCTTTGGCTCTGAGGTAGGGCATCCTTTATGGAGGGACATATTGTTGGCCATTTTCCATACCTAAGGAACATTATCTTGTTTAAGATAACCAAGTTTGGAAGAGATTTGAAAAGGGTGTATTTGGTGTTGTTTGTTAAGCAGCCAGGTATATTGTCAGAGTCCACAGAGATGATATTTTTAGCAATTAAGGCATATTCCTTATTAATTGTGGAGGGAAGCAGGGAGTCAGGAATTTGTGGTACTTCAATTAATGTTTCTGGTGTGACCCTGGTACTAAATATATCTGAAAACATATTAGTAATATCTCTATTATCAATAAATTTGGAGCATTGTTGATCATTAATCATCTGATACTTTTACAAAAGGCTTTAAGGTTATCCTTGGCTTTGGATGCTAATTTTAATTCATGTTCTATTTTGATCTTTCTTCTTGCTGATCTTTTTCAAAAGAGTATTTAGTGGGATAAGTTTCACTTTATTATAGTCCTATTTTTTTATGTTATGGGGGTTATAGGCTCATAGGTTTATAGGTTGTTACTAGGCTAACAACCAGTAGGGCCCCTACAATTGTAGCCATGTATCCCAAACCATTTCCGCCCCAAGTATCATATGAGGGGGGCATGTTAGTAGGCAGGTTGCTAACGATTTGTAGGAGGGTGTTAGGATTAGACATTTCTTATTGACAGCCTATGTCCATAAGCGACATGGGGGCCAAATCAGGGAAAAATTACAATTTCCCATCCGATTGTCAAGGTTTTGTTTGAATAAGGTTGGTAATCAACATGGATGGGGAGTCTAGTCCGTAGTGCAGAGATTCTTTGGGGCACGTCTGTCTCTCCAGCATGTTCTGTTTATGTCACAAGAGAAGTTCAAATCACTGCATCTAGTGTTTCTGGTGCTATTTCTGTTGCACATGTGCAACAGATCCATCAGGGCTTGGTCTGCGGAAGCCCTGTAAGCCAGGCAAAGATCCCCTCTCAGCACCCTGTAGGAGAATGAATACAGAGACAGAGCCTGCAAGGAATCAACATAGGACAGGGTATTCATGCCCTGAATTCTCCTGTTGAGAAACCTATGTGGATGTTCCATCTGTTGCATGTGCCTGGTTAGATGCATGCCAAAGGGAGTATTGTATTCAATGATAGGTCTGATAAGGGCTGAGTAGAGTGGTACTATAACTTCCTTGGACCTGAATGCAATACTCTTGCCTATAATTTGGGAAAAATAGAATGATTCTCTTATTATCTTAGCTACATGTTGCTCAAAGGCCAGATTGCTGTCCACATATGTTCCCAGATCCCTTACTTCTGGGTTGACTAATAGAGGCATTTTATCGATGGAGTAATTAACTTGCATTGACAGTTTTCCAAAGGGCATTATAATGCATTTTTTGGTATGGAGTTTTAGGCCATGGCTTTGGCACCAGTCATTTGTCTGTCTTAAACCCACTTGCCCAATGTTTGTGTCTTGAGGGGAATTTATCATAGCTCTCAATTTACAGTCATCTGTGAACTTGATAAGCCAAACACCTTAACGTTAGCCTTGACTTTGGAGAAGTAGATGCTAAACAGGAGCAGGCCCAGAACAGAGCCCTGGGGTACTCCATTTCTGACCGGTCTCTTGGTGGAGGTGGTCTGACTGATACTGACTTCTTGGGTCCTGTCTGTAAGCCACACATCAATCCAGCAAGTTATGTGAGAGTTTTCAACTAGCTCGGAGAACTTGTCAATAATGCCTCAGTGAAGGTATTGTATCAAATGCTTTAGCCAGGTCAAGATATGGCCTATGCACTGTTTTACCCTCATCCATTGCCTTGGTGACCCTCTCAAAGAAGACTGCAAGGTTAAGTAGGCATTACCTTCCCTTATCAAAGCTAAATTGGGATGGGTCCAGTGTCTGCAGGTTGACAATGTCCTTGTTTATCATTTCCATGATAATTTGTTCCACGGCATTGCATATTAGACTTCTTGTACTGATGGGTCTGTACTTCCCTGCGTCGGTTCTTGGTCCACCTTTGTGGAAGAGAATGACTGTTGCAGTCCTCCATTTACTTGGAATGCAGCCTGTTTCAAGGCTGTAGCTGAAGAATACCTCAAGTTGTCCTGACAGGTCATGTTTTAGAATATTCAGAAGGCAACTGGGGATGTTATCCAGACCCATGGAAGTGGTGTTCTTGGCTTCAGTGACTGCTACCAGCACCTGGTCCCTGATGATAGCTGGGGAAAGTATGTTGGATGGGATTTCACCTGGTGGAACTGGGGGGGGGTGGAGTGGGGGGTGAAGTTTGAGCTGAACTTATGAGAGAGTAAATTTGCTATGTCACTCTCATTGGTATTCTGTGTCACCTCTTGGTTCCAGATGTAGTTGAAGAAGGCCATATTATTGTCCTTAGCCTGCAAGGCTATCCTGACCTCATAGTTGGCCTTATTGGACTTAATTAGAGTACCTTTCAACCTCATAGAGCAAGAAATCTGGGCAAAGCCATCAATAACGGGGGAACAAAGGCCTGAATTTTCTGAAGGGTATGGAGTCTGAAACTCAAATATCTGTCATTTTCTGACGTCAGCCCTCAGTAATTTGCAATGATTTGCCAGAAAACCTCAATTTTATGTGAAACAGACAAAAAATATGAGGCAAAAATATGGACATTCTGCAAAAATATGTACAGTTGAGAGGTATTAGACCTTTTAGTTTCTTGCATTAGTTGTATAAGAAAGCACTTGTCTTTAAGGGATTTGCATTTCCTGATTTTGGTCATAAGTTTTCTTACTTTATTATATACTGCATTTAGGTGAGGATTGTACCAGTGGGATTTGTTTTTAGTGTTTATTTTGGGATTACTGCTGGTAGGTATAGCAGCCTCTATACAGCCATTCACATGTCTGTATAGCAGCTCTGAGAATAATTCTGCAAGGTAGCTGTGGTCTCAGGGTTGCAGGAGCCCTGCATTTTGACAAACTGTAACTTAATAAGATGTAGCTTGGTTTTGAAGAGTTCCTGACTGTTACTGGTTTGCTGGATTTTTTGGGTTGATTTTTACATCAAATGAGACAGCTTTGTGATCCAACCTCACTAGCGAGGATTTGACAGGTGGAGAGGGGGGTGGGTGTGGTGGTGGGGTTGCAACTTCCTCCCACGTTCATGAGTACCAGACCAGTAAGTTTGATCCTCTGGTTGGAGCATGCACTATCTGTCCAGGGTGTTTGTGTTAATAAAGTCCAGGAGATATTATGCCTGTGAAAATAAGGTAGTGTACATTTCCCGGTCTATTTATTTTATTTATTTAACATTTGTTTACCAGGAAAGTCCAACTTGGAACAAAGCCAATCTTCAGTGGAGGCCAGTGGAGCAATGCTCCAGATGCATGTTTTTGTAATGTGGGAGGAAACCGGAACACCCGGAGGAAACCCACATGAACGCAGGGAGGACATGCAGACTCCACACAGAAGGCTCCCCAATCAAGAATTGAACTAGAGAATCTCTTGCTGTGAGGTGAAAATGCCACCACTGTCTATAGAGAGGTAGTTAAAGTCAGCTATGAATAGGGTGTTTGGTTGGAAAGTGAGTACCTCTAATAGGTTTAGGTAATAGATGTGAGACTCTAGGGGCATAGATGATGACCTGTAGCTACCCATGATATGATGAGGGACATTACCGATAGTGACTTACACATGGATGAGCTCCATGATATCATCCCTGTTTAGCCAACATAGAGGTATGTTTGCTGGTTATATAGATCAAAACACCTCCACCTTTGGCACCGGCCTGTGCTGTTTTTGGTCTAAATGTGCAGAAGGCACTGCATCCTTGCACTTCCGGCGTACTTTCTATGGCCTTAAGCAAGTCTCTGTGTGGCACAGATGTCTACATTTTCTACATTCTCCATTGAGGAGAGCTTGAAGGATGAGGAGTTTTTTTTTTTTTTTTTTAGGCTCAGAACATTGACCAGTAGCACCTTAAGATTGCTTGTAGTCTTTTTCACTGTGTTGGTAGTTGTCACTTTGGCAAAGCCTAAAAAGACTTTAAGGGGGTGAATAAAGTTTTAGCCAGTTTCTGAAAGCCTAGCAGGACAGGTGCAACCCATCCTTGGCAAAGCTGCATGGTCTTTTGACCATGTTCTCCCATTCTGACACATACTGAATCTGCTGTAGTGACACCAGAAACTAAGCAAGCCAGTTATTAAAATCAAGCATTTTAAGTTCATACTGTGGTATCAGTCTTGGTGATGGCAGAATGCTGTTCAGTGCAAGGTTCATAGCTACCTGTGGCACATATTCTAAGAGACCCATCATGTCTCTTTTCATACAGTTCAGTGATGCATGTCTCATGTCATTTCCACCCACACAGACTATGATAGAATCATATTGGCACCTGGGGTGCAGTAATGCGAGTGTGTGCATGATATTGTGGATTCTGGCTCCAGATAGGCAACTAATCATAATCTTCTCCTTATTCAACCAGGTGAGTGGGGCATCTGTGTGCCACACAATGGAGTCCCCAGTGACAAGAGTATTAGGTAAAGTATATGCTTGCCTGAGGGGCTTTGCTGTTGGAGGACTAATGGGTGTAGTTTTATGTGATATGTTTGGTGCTGCTTTGGGTTTGTGCTTTAGTGCTTGCTAATAAGCAATGTTGCCATTAGGTGGCTTTGGAGGTCTTTGAGATTTGGGAAGATTTCTTTTAAGCACATCAGCATAAGACAGTCTGCGTTTGTGTGTGTGGTGAATGGTATGTGTGTGATGTAGTATGGTATTCCTGACAACCTTGTTTGTATGTGAAATTTTTGCCTCCAAGGAAGTGATGTAATTACATCTCTCACATACTGCATTATTTTCTTTAATTTTTAACCAGTTGTCTGAGAACATGAAGCAATTTGCTACATTGCCTTAAGATGCCCAAATCTACCAAGATAGCCACAGAGACATTTGGAAATATGCATATCCATGTTGTCTGGTCTTGTAATAGGGAAGGCTGTTGAGGATTAAGATTACGTTTTAACAGGGGTCTCCTAGGGTAGTTTATGAGGATAAGGGTTGGATATTATTTAATAATAGGAAATGGCAGTACTATTTGATGCACAAGCTGGCTGCTTTAAGCTTATTTCTGCACAATGCTACACTGTTTAACATGTTTTGTATCTAATTCTAACTATAGATACATTTTTCTATCTAGGTGTTTACTACTATACAAGGCAATGTGAACTGCTGTGGCCCAGGTAGCAGCTCCATGCAGAGAAAAAAAGCTTGAAAAGTGACTCCTATACCCTCTAGCCAATAAAGAACCATGTTCTGAACTTCCTCCAGTGCTACCCAACTCAGGGAGACCAGGTAAACACCTTCTTCTAAAAGATGTCTAACCCTAGAATTTCTTAATGTAAAAGCACAGCAAAAGCAGTTCTCAAGTGCAGATAAAATAAATAAATAAACAACTAGCAAACATCAAAGATATACGTGCCAGACAAGAGGTGAATTTCCTATTATACATCCATTGATACAAGTTGTGCTTAAATAGAGTTAAGGAGAAACTCTACCTCACATGGATGAGGAGCCTATTCCTGAAACTGGGTATTTTCTGAAAAACATATCTGTTTCTCCAACATGCCATATTTATGTTGAAAGCAAAATTTAGGTGCTTTAATCTAGTAGTTCTGATGCTGTTATGGATGTGCCCTAGATTCATCAAAACAGGGTCCAGGGATCCCTTGCATATCAGGCAAAGATTACCTCTCAGACGTTTATATGATACTGAGTTAAGACATAGGGCCTTGAGGGTAGGACACTGCATTTACTCCCTGCATTCTTTTTTAAGGAAACTAACCTTTGTGGATGTCCCAGTTGCTGCATGTGTCTTGTCAGGTACATGTCAAAGGGATCATAGTACTCTATGATGGGTTTGACGAGAGCTGAGTACAGTGGCACAATGACCTCTCTTGACCTAGATGACATGCCTTTACCTATAAGATGAGCAACATTGAAGCATTTCCCTACTACCTTGAACACACATTGGTCAAAGGCTAGGTTACTATCTACTTGTGTTTCCAGATCCCTGACTAGTGAATCAACTTTTAGGGGTGTTTTTATCGATGACATAGTTACACAGGGTAGCTGACTTCTCAAAAGGTACTATAATGCATTTCTTGGTATTGAGGTTTAAGCTATGCCTTTGGCAACAAGCATTTGTCTGTGTTAGATCTTCCTGAAGACTGTTCTCATCTTGAGCAGATTCAATGACTATTCCCAGTTTACAATCATCTGCAAACTTGGTTAACCAGAAGCCTTTGATATTGGCTTTGACATGTGAAATGTAGATACCAAAGGTGATTGGGCCCATCACAGAGCCCTGATGTACTCGACTGGTGACTGACCTCATTATGGAGAAAGCCTCAACAATCCTAACCTCTTGGGCCCTATCCATGAGCCAGCAATATATCTGGTGTGTTATAAAGGGCAAGTTTGCTGAGAATGCCCAAATGGGGAATTGCATCAAACACTTTAGCCAGATCTGGGGAGATGGTATTTGCCATTTTCCCCTCATTCATTGCCTTAGTGACCTTTTCAAAGAAGTCCACCAAGTTCAGTAAGCCTGACCTTCTTTTGGCAAAGCCATACTGGGATGAATCCAGTGTCTGGAAGTCTCATATGTCTTTGTTGATAATTTCCATGATAATTCTTTCCATAGCTTTGTAAATAAGACTAGCCAAACTAATGAGCATGTAGTTTCCAGGATCTGTTGAAGGTCCTCTCTTATGAAGGAGGATTACTGTCACAGTCCTCCATTCTTGTGGCAAAAAGCCTCTTTTAAGACTACAGTTAAATAGTGACTCCAGGGGTCTTGACAAGTCATATTTTAGACTGTTCAGGAAACATCTGAGGATCTTATCAGAGCCCACTGGGGATATGTTCTTGGATTTAGCAAGTGTAGCCAGTGCATGGCCGCTATATAGTTATTGCGGAAGTAGTCATATTAGAGAGTATTTCTTGGGAGATGATTGAGAGTGAGAGGGAGGATAAAGTTAGAACTAAATTTTTCTAACAGATTTGCTACATTGTCAGGCTTGATGAATGTGGCTCCATTAAATACTAGTTCAGCAGTTTGCTGTGTGCTGCCCTTGAGGTTTCTGATATAGCTGAAGAAGGTCTTATGATTATCTTTCACCTGAGAGGCTATATTAACCTCAAAGTTGGCTTTGTTTGACCTAATTAGCCACTTAGTTGCCTATTTAGTTTGCCGAGAGTTTTTTTTTATCTTAATGGGAATTAGTCTTCTTTATATTTTCCATGCTTTTTCCCTTTTGGTGCATATGCTGTATAATTTGGAATGCCACTAGGGCAGATTGTTTCTGGGGATAGTTCTGGGCATACTTCTGGTAGGAACAGCAACCTCTATACAGCCATTGACACGGTTGTACAGAATTTCTGAAAGCAATTCAGCACATGCTGCTGCGTTCTCAGAGTTTGGAGGGCATTAAATTTTGTCATTCCATCACTTAATGAGAGGTAATTTGCCTTGGAATAGTCCCTAACTCTTACTGGGTTTACAGACTTGATTTGCTTTCAAAGAAGACAGCTTTATGGTCGGACTTACCAGGGAGGACAAGATACTGGGGATGGACAGCATTCTCCTGTATTTGTGAGTATGAGGTCCAGTATTTTGGAGCCTCTAGTGGGCATATTCACTATTTTGTCAAGGATGTGTATATTTATGAAGTCCGTGTGCCTGTAGATATGAGGCTGTGTAAGAGTCCCAACCTACTGAGGGGCAGTTAAAGTCTCCCATGAGTAGGGTCTTAGGTTGGATGGTAAGTGTCTCCAGTAGGTTCATGTATGCATTGTGAGCTTATTGGGACATGGAATGGGATCTATAGCTGGATAAGATATTGTACAGGATTTTGTCAATGGTGATCTGCAAGTGGAGGAACTCATCCTGTTTGACCACCCTAGAGGTAAGTTTCTTATTGATGTATATCAAGACACCTCCACCTTTAGCCCTTGTCTGTGCAGCTACTAGTTTAAAACCGTGGAAGGCACTGAAACCTTGCACTGCAAGGGTACTCTCTGGCACTATAAACCATGTCTCAGTAACTGTACAGATGTCTATATTCTCAAGTGTGAGGAGGGCTTGGGGATAATGTAGTTTTTTATTTAGGCTCCTGGCATTAAGCAGTAACACCTTGAGGTTCATTTGAGTTGATTTTGCTATGTCGGTAGGTTTGTCAGTTAGACATTGCCTAAAAAAGGCACCATATTGGTGGATAAAGTTTTAGCCAATATTCAAAAGCCTAGAGGGGACAGGTGCAGATAGGAACATGGTCTGTCAACCATGTCCTCCCAAGATGACAAATATTATGTCCCCTTAGAATGACACCAGAAAGATGCCCAATTGTCAAAATCAATCATTTGTTTAGCTCATATTGTGGCATCATCCTCGAGGATGTTCATAAGTTACTCAATGCTAGGCTCATACCAGCCTGTGACACATAGTCTGAAAGCTTCATAATGTCTCTGTTCATATAGTCCAGGGAGGTACATCTCAGGTCATTTACACCTACATGGACTATGATGGAATCATACAGATACCTATAGTGTAATAGCTTGAGTGCATGTGTGATATGGCAAATAATGGCTCCAGATAAGCAACTGTTATCTTCTTCTTGTTCAGCTTAGTTAGAGGGGCATTGGTTTGTAATAAAATGGACTCCTCAATTAAAATGTCCTGGGAAATATGCTTGCTTGCCTTAGGGGCTTAGTTATTAGGACTCCATCGAGAGCAACTGTATGTGTGGTGTTAGGTGTTGTTTTTTCTGACTGTCTTTGGACTTGCTTCGGCATAGCTTTGCCAACAAGCAGTGTAGGCAATCTTTGTAGTTTAGGAAGATTACATTTAAGTGTCTTAGAATACTTTAATCTATGTATCTATTGTGTGCTATGTAAGTTGGGTGTTGTGTGCGTGGTTTCAACAACCTGATGTGTGCTTCTATGCAAGATTTTTGCCTCTAGACTCATTGTGTATGTACACCTCTAGCATACTATGTCTGCCTCTTTAAGGATTAAATCGTTGTAGTTAAACATGAAACAATTGCTGCATTGTTTAAAGATGCCTATATCCACCAATATGGCTACAGAGAAGTTAAGAAATTGCATATCCATGTTCTCCAGTCCTTTGATTGGTGAGCTACAAGGAGGTGGTATATTGCAGTTCAGCTTTTAAGGGTGCTTTGTTGGTGCAGACTAAGAAGGGTTCTTTATTGATGTAGATTATGCTAAACAGTACTAAAGTCTACTAACTTTAATGTTTACACAATACTGAATTCTACTAAATATATAGGCATTGCCACTCAATGTCCATTTAGCTGCTCTTAGCTTATCAGCACGCAAGGTATATGCTGTTCACTGCTTTACAGGGTATGTTTTAATGGACCATTCTTTCCTGAAATTTGCTTTATAGATGTTTGTATCAGGACGCGGTTAACAACTGTTATGAGATGAGTACCTCTGTGCAAATGCATTAAATTTATAACAGCACAGAGAAAACACAAAATTAACTAATGACCCCTTTGGCCAATAAAATGGCTACTCTATGAGCCCTTTTGTTTGTTTCCCAACTTAGATAGACCTGGAAAACTCCTCCTGCCACAAAATAAATAAACCCAGTCTTTCTAATGTAAAAACACAGTAGAAGAGACCCACAAGTACAATGTTACCTCAAGTCAATTAAACAACTAGCTGAAAATCCCTTCTTGAAAGCAATTTCAAGACAGTCTAACAGCAGTAACAGTGAGAGGGATAGCATTTTTTAAGTTGTTTTACCTGCAGTTGTGCTTCTGTGTAGTAACACTGACACTGTCTATAACATTAATGCACTCTTCAGATATCAAGGAACATTACTCAACTCATATCTAAATTATTCCTGTTGTAAAATTCAGCAGTGCAACACCTAGTATATACATACTATCTATCTATCTCTCTCTCTCTCTCTATATATATATATATATATATATATATATACACACACATACACACACACACACACACACACACACACACACACACACACACACACACACACACACACACACACACATAGGTTGACAGTACTGCGGTGTTCCTCATTATAGCATATGTTTAGATGCAGTATTTGGAGGCATTTTCCTTTTCAAGGCATGCATACTGCTTTAGGATGTGTTTTATATGAAACAAAATTACAATAGCCTTGATAGTGATGTCATGCATTTCAGGATATAGTGCTGTAAACATATATTATATGTACAGCAGGTAACAGCAGAAAAAATAACTTTTAGTAGGAAGAAATGGTACTAAAAATAACACTTGAAGTTCACTGGCTAGTATGACAGAAAAGTAAATTCCATCCACCCTAAGCATTTTATACTATGTGGTGTTTCTAAATTTTGCAATGCACCCTTGAATGGGCGTACCTTCATTGGAGGTTGTGCGTCAGGGCCGGCAACTCGGCATGTAAAAATCACCTGCCAATCATTAGCAGACCGGAGTTCCGCTCTGGTGACCCCTAACCGGGAAAAGCCGAAAGACACAATAACCCTTAAGTAATTCAGTGCCTAAAGGGCATGTATCCCAGTGGCAAACACGTCTTAATAATGGGCTGTATATAATGACAGCAATGAGGGAGCAGTACTTACACTCAGTAGCAATAAAAGTAGGGAAGTGATTGCAAATCATCTGAAGCATGAACACAATGTCCACTTACAAGTTGTTGTGTCTTTCGGCTTTTCCCGGTTAGGGGTCGCCACAGCAAAACTCCGGTCCGCTAATGATTGGTAGCTGATTTTTACATGGCGAGTTACCAGCCCTGATGCACAACCTTCAATGAAGGTACGCCCATTCACGCATGTCTCCACGCAGAAGACGCTCTAGCTGAGAATCGAACCGGACAGCGGCTTACTGTGAGGTGACAATGCTACCGCAGCACCACCACCGCGGGTCATTCTCCACTTACAAGTATGATGCCATATTCAACCACCATTTTCACACCATGGTTCTATGCATTATATCAAACCAAGAAGAACAAGCTCAAGACATCACAGGTACATCCAATTTCATTCACTTATTCTCACACAGATGGCACACAACACAAAGCGTGCTCTATTGGGTACATGAATGCAAGATGCCCAAACAGTAAATGGCCATAGTTCATACTTTGGGCCTCACTACTTACTAGCCATTACAGAAGTTGGTTTCAATATAATACATGGATGCCACCAAAAGTACTCATAAACTATCAGCCAGGCACAAGACAAGGATGAAATGTTCTAGCTCTTACCGATATATTGTCCAACTCGGCCCTAAAACTCATTGCGAGAGTAACACAGTACTAGATAAAGATACTTCCTGGCTTATGTTTTAAATAATACTAGGACAACAAGGTAAAATACTAATAGCAGTACTCTGCAGTATAGCTTTTTCTCAACAGCTACAATACAAGCCAATCTTCAGAAAATAAATGATTTAAAGCATCACACAGTTATATTACTTGAACATTTAAGCATGAACTGGTAAGGTAAGGTCAAAACAAATTTAAACTATCACAAATGGTCAGCACATGCACCTTAACTCAAATTCTCTCAGACAGCACAATTCACAGTCCTAAAACTAACCACAGTTCGAGGTTTGATATAATTCTAACAATCATAGCCACCTAAGGTAAATACACAGCAAGATTTCCAAATACTAAAATTAACAAAGCTAAGAGAAAATATATCAGACAATATCAAATAAAGAAACATATGTTACTTAAATAATTTTGGAAATGCATAAACTTGATATCCAAAAAATGTTATCTTCCCTAAAGCAAGCCCTAATACAGCCTTAACTATAGAGACAATTCAAGAACTAAAAGAAAACATATCATACCCTGCTAGCTTGTGTGTCATTTTTCTTTATATCGTTACAACCATTTTTCTTGCCCCTACAGAAAAAAATCCTATATTATATCTTTGTTTCAAAGTTTGGAAGTAAAACCAAAGTGTAGGTCACCCTTCTCCAAATTCTTCAACTATGTTCTCACACACATACTATGTGAACCAATAGAATACATCTACAATATGACACTGACAACAGAGTCATTACCTGGCAGCTTTAAATGCGCCTGAATTACACCACATGCAAACATTACTGTGCAACCCAGTTCTAATAATTACCATCCAATTACAAATATCTACCTATTGACTAAAATGCTGGAAAAATAATGTAAACTAGGTACTAGAATACATGATAAAATATGGCATCTTAACACGGAAAACAGCACCGGTTTCAGCATTGGTGCAATTACAGTGACATATGCACTTACTGAACAAATTAATACAAATATGGATAATACCAGTAAAATATTCTTGGATCTAAAATGAGCATTTGAAACTGTAGCTCATTCTGTATTACTACAAAACTACACATTTGTGGACTTTCATCTGAAGTCACAATCTTGATATCTATCTGCTCAATAAAGCTTTTATAGTTATTGGACATAATTCTCTATGCAAAAATGGGAAGCACCATCAAAGGTGTTTCTTAAGGAACACTCCTTGCACCAGTCCTCTTTTCATTATTAATTAATGAACTATCCTGAGAACTGCTACACGTATCCTGTTTGCAGTCCTCAAAAAGAAAAAAAAATGCCTAATTCCCTTAGTAAATCTCTTTAAACAGATTTCAGCTTAGTATGAAACAACAAAGTAAAAACACTGCCTCAGTGGGTCTTGACAATATCCCAAGATGCCTCTTAAATAGCTTGAAACACTAACCACAACTTCTAGACAGGCTTTGTCCCTGGGGAGTAGAGGATAGCAACAATCATCCCTCTGCATAAAGGAAAACCATCAACAGGCCCAGGAAATTGCAGACCCATAAGTCTGACTAGTCACATATGCAAGGCCATGAAAAGAATAATCATGGATCTGATAAACAATGACACAGGAAATTTCCAAACATTGGACCCAGCACAGTTCAGCTTAGTCAAGGGCAGGTCATGCCTGCTCAATCTGGTGGACTTCTTTGGGAAAGTCACCAAGGCCATGGATGATGGTAAAAAAGTGCATACTGCCTACCTTGACCTGGCTAAGGCATTTGACACAATTCCCCACTATGGTATTGTAGATAAACTCACAAAACTCAGCAGATGGTTTCAACCAGTTGGCTCACAGACAGGACACATGTCATTAGAGTGGGGTAATCCAAATCCATCAAGATGCCAGTTACTAGTGGTGTACCACAGGGACCTCTACTGTTTGGAATATACTTCTTTAAAGTAAAGGCTAATGTAGATAGCCTTTGGCTGACCATGTTTGCTAATGACTGCGAGTTTGGGACAATCATTGAATCCCCCAGTGATGTAGATATCTTTCAGAAAGGTCTGACTCAGACAAATAATTGGTGCCACAGTCATGCTCTAAACTAAATGAAAAAAAAAACATAATTATACCTTTTGGGAAGTTGAATACCCCTGCAAATTACAACAGTAATAGCACACCTCTAAGAGTGGACTCAGTGCTACACATATAGACAATAACCTGAGCTTTGACCTGCATGTGTCCATGGTGGTGAGGAAGTCTTTCTATGTGGCACTGGTTATAAGTAAGGGCATGGCAGCCAGATCCAAGGAGGTTATAGTCCAACTATACTTTGCTCTTATCAGGCAAATAATTGAGTGCAATGCATCCTTCAGCATGTACCTGACCAAGCACTTGCAGCAACTGGAGTGGCCTCTGATGTTTCTTATAAAAAAAATTACAGCGTATAAACAACATGTCCTATGCAGATTGCCTAAAAGCCCCATCCCTTTACTTTGTGTCCTAACAGCTATTACAGGATGATTTACATCTAACCTACAAGGCGTTCTGAAATCCGGTCATGATGGAACTGTTACACATTTGCAAAATAAACAGAATGAGTATTGCCTGATCCAAGGATATAAATCAGGCCTGTAACATTAACAAAACACATTGAAAGGAAAGATATGTGTCTCAGAGATTACTCATTTTCTGGAATAGGCTACCTATACAAATGAAGCAGACCCTTCCCTGACCCTCTTCAAGCCCAATTTGGATCAATGGATTGGTAATTGTAAATTCACTCCTGGCTTGGTGTCTATGTCCCTTATGGACAGGGACAGTCTATAAAATACCCCAAGACAAAAGCACAGACCTAAGACATCATCTAGCCCTTAGGTTTCAAAAATCTTGGTAAATCTGGGTAATAATGGTTAGGGCTCAAAGGGCTCTTGAACTGTTAGCCTTGTAATCTCCTATGAGAAAATAAAGAAAACAATATAAAAATCACTGGTTTGATTCAAAGTTGCAGATGCCTTGGAATTTGACATTATAGCTCAAGAGATGATGGAGGATGAGGCATATGATGATTATAAAAGCAGTCATACATAACAGACAAATAAATGCATAAAACATTTGCCTCATGGATTAATCCTGGGCAATGAGGATCAACAGTGTACAGTTTAATGAATTATGTTTAGCAGAGTCCCAGCATTGCATGAATTTCATTGCATGACAAGATGTTTTGTGTCCTTTGACAGATCCTTGGGATCTTTGCTGTTTTCAAACCTGTGGTCCCCAGAATACTTTTTGGACCACAAATAAATAATGCACATGTTATTTTGGATTCACCTTCCTGATTGATTTAACAGTATACTTATATACTAGATTATTTTAAATTGTAATTGTTGTTTGATAAAGCAAACTGTGTGTTTGTTTTAAATTTAAACAGTCTTTAGCATTTTCTAGCAAAAAGTTATTAACCAATAATAACAAAATTACCCACTTCAGAACATTTTAACCATAAAAGACCAATAAAACTGCTGTTATTATAATCCCCCAATATCCATACTTATCAATTTTAATACTTGATTGTGTACACCATAAATGTCTGATTGTATTAACAAAATGACCCAGTAAAGTATAACGGCCTAGTTTACACAATTGCATAGTATTCTTTCAAAGCCAGGCTAATGATTGGTTAACATGATCATGGCAGGAGGTTCAGCCATTCTCATTCACAGACAAACCCTGTACCCACTAGTTATATTCTTATTATTGAATGTGTACACCTCAGATGTCTGTGGTCAAAATAAATAATAACAATCATGGACACAGTAATGTATTTCAAGTTTGTTTCACAGAAAGATTATTTCACACAAATGGACTCTACTTCTGCAAAGTCAGATTGTTTAAACTGAACAAATAAAAAGAGGGCAAGTTATTTACATGCATAGACAACACTTACCCACCACGCAACAGTCATAGCCACTTTGCTGTGTACACTTCATCAGATTGTGATAAAAATAATAACTCTCAGCCTCCTAGTTCAAGAATCTGGGACAAAGCCAAAAATAAAATAATATAAAGTAAAATAAGTAAAATAAAATAAAAACAAAATAATGAGGGTTACAGGCTAAGAATCATGGGCATATTTTAAGTATTGATGTTATATACTAACAAAGTTACAAGAATAACATTAACATGCATTTTCTAAAGGATAGGATGTCTGAAACACATGTCTATTACTGTTTGGTATCTGCAATCCTCAATAATTTGTCAAAAACACAACATTTATGAGGAACATATTTAAAGTATGAACCAAAAGTCAGGTTCTACAAAATCAGGGCTCATTTGAACTTTGGTTAATACAAAATAAGCCAGGACATAATGCATTTCAGCTTATTTCACTCAGTTGTACACCAGTCATATAAAGCCAGAATTTTCAAACTGTGAAAACATCAAAGATATGACAAATACAAACCCTTCAGATGAACTTACTTACTTTAGTCACTTCTTCTACCTTTAGCCAGCCTCTCCACCTTCAGCAAGCAGTTATAGTGACTTTGATGATTGTATACACTTCAGACATCTGTGCTAAAAACAATTGCTCCATAATATATTTCAACTTTGTTTCACACTCACAGAAAGTATTCCTTCCATATTTCTTCAAAGAAATTATATTAGTCCTGCAAAGCCAGGTAAGAATTACTGAGCAATTTACAGTAGTCATTTCCCACCCACAGGCAACCCGATACAGGCCAGCAATTATAGCTATTTCATTGTATGTACACACACATTAGATATCTGACTGTAATAAAATTATAAAACATGACTAAGCAATAATGTATTTCATCTTCATTTCACACAAGCACACAGCTGTTGGCCTAATCATAGCAAAGTACTCCCTGTCCTACAATTTAAACTTTCCACTAACTGCTCATATCTGACTGTCAGGATATAAAAAAAATCCCCATCCTAATGAAACATAGGAAGGCAAGGATCAGAAAACTACAGTTGATTTAGATATGTGCATTTATTTATTTATTTATTTATTATTTAGCAAAGTAAAGAAACATTTCCTTACTTTAAAAAATAAAGTGCCTAGCAAAACAATGCACTGTCCATTGCTGGTCATATATAAATAGTAGGTAGTGTGAATATACAGAGGTAAATGCTTGCAGTGTCATCGAACACCATTTTCTTAAAACTAAAAAAATGAATACCTTTTTGTTAGCAATTGTTATTTTCACCATATAAGCTATCTAAGATGAGTTACCAGTGTTGTACATAACAAAACTTTTAAAAATAAAATTATTTCTGAATAACTGGTAGTGGATTGGCCAGTAGCTGTGGGCCCCAGACCATTGCCCAAGTCATCTCAATTATAATTTGCCACTGTCTGTATCATTACTATGAAGAACAGTCTATCATCTATTTTAGATACAATATTGAATTTGAGTTACAGTACTACAATGTTGTTATCTAACCTTCTAACTTCTGATTTGGTCATTCACCCAAGCAGATGTATTCAACAGAGAAGTTTATGTTTGTAACAAATACAGAGTAGATATTAAAATTACTAATTAAAGTTAAAGTAATCTAAATCCATCCAAAACCAAAAGTCTATTGTTGTTGAAAACTATTGGTGAAGTCTATTGTTTTACACTGGAGACCATAACAGATTAAAAACATGGTATTTTCTTCCAGGGGTGTAGCCAGAAAATTCCATTTTGTACCAGAAAACTCCTTTTATTACCCCTCAACCCACCTAGAATTTGAAATAAATGGACATATCTTTTGAAATGTTGCCCCCTTGCAGTATACAACTGTACATATTATTTTCAGTGGTTCCTTCTAAAACTATTAAAGATATTGTTTTTAGATTTGAATCTTCTCTTTAAGCAAGTTATGTACTCATTGTTTGAAGCATTAATTTAGACAGTTGTAAAAATATTATGGCCTGAAAAAAGTCTTTCTGGGTGATGCAAAGAAAACACATACTCCGTATAATACAAAGTGTATGCCTGGCTACACTCTTGCATTCTTCAAGTTACATCAGTCTCACAGTTTGTTAAACAATTTCATCAAGTTACAACAGTCTCAGAGTTTGATAATAGTTAAATGATACAAAAACATAGAATTATAGCATCATAGGAAATTACTAGGCTATCGACCTGGAGGTCATTTTAAACTTAGCCATTTCATCCCAATGTAATACCATAGAAATGCTAGTCAGTATCCAAAATTGCATTTAGTGATGACTGCCCATGTCCAGCAGGATTGTGGGCTCTATCCCCGGTAAGAATTTACTGTGCCCCATCCACTCATCCAAGTTCCTCTTGAACAGTGTCATAGAAGTGCTCTTTTTCACATGAATTGGTAGCCTGTTCCAAAAATGTGGCAGTCGCTGGGAGATAAATCTGTCTCTCCATCATGTCCTATTTAAGTCACAGGCCATATTTATGTCCCTGGAATGGGTAGCTCTAGTCCCATTTGATTTATGGATATGCAGCAAGTTCATTAGGTTTGGGTCTTGAATTGCTCTGTAGGCCAGGCATAAGTCTACCCCAAGAAGCCCATATGATATGGAGTATAGTAACAGGGATTTTGGTTGGTCTGTGTAAGACACATGTGGGAGCCCCTTATTCTTCTTTGTTAGAAACATCTGAGGTCTCTCTAATTGCTGCAGGTGCTTAGTATGGTACATGCCAAACAGGGCATTATACTCAATTATAGACCGGATGAGTGCCGAGTATGGGGGGGGGGGGTTATATATTCTTTTGCTCTCGAGGAGATGCCTTTACTAATGAAGTATGCAATGTAGAAAACTTCCATTACTACAGTAAACACATGGTGGTTGAAGTTAAGGTCGCAGTCAACTTGTAATCCCAGGTCTCTTACAACTTCATGGGTACTTAGGGTATTGGTGTTGATTTGATAGTGTGAGGGGACATTGTTTGTAATGAAGGGAATGATGATGAATTTCTTTGCATTAATTTTGAGACTGTGACTAATACACCAGTCCATGGTCTGCGTGAGACCCTCCTGGAGTATACTGACATCATTTGGGGATTCAATGATTGCAGCTAGTTTGCAGTCGTCTCCAGACTTGGTCAGCCACAACCCCTTAGTTTTAACCCAAACTTCTGAGAAGTGTATACCAAAAAGTAGGGGGCCCAGCACTGATCCCTGTGGCAGACCACTGGTAACAGGTTTGCTGGCTGATGTGGAGTCACCCACTTTGATAGTGTATCTAGTTTGTGAGCCAGTTGGCAACCCATCTTACAACAAAGGGGTTTACATTCAGTTTACTAAGTTTATCAGTAATGCCTGAATGAAGAAATGTGTCAAAAGCCTTTGCCAGGTTGAAGGTATGCTGTGTGCATGAATTTGTCCTCGTCATTGGCCTTGGTCACATTTTCAAAGAAATCCACCAGATTTATCAAGCAGGATCTGCCCCAAAGCTGATCTGGGTAGGATCCAGAGTTTGGAGTCACCTGTGTCTTTATTTATGAGGTTCATAATGACACATTCCATGGCCTTACAGATGAGGCTGGTCAGGCTTATGGGTCTGTAATTCTCAAGGTCTGTTGCTAGACCACCTTTGTGGAGGGGAATAACTGTTGCTGTTCTCCATTCCACAGGAACAAAGCCTGTGGTTAGGCTATGATTAAAAAGGGTACTTAGTGGTGATGCTAGTTCATATTTTAGCCTGTTTAGAAGACAGCCTGGGATGTCATCTGTTCCCATAGAGGCTGTGTTTTCTGCCTTGGACAAGACTTTAAGGACCTGCCCTTCAGATATGTACGGTGGGGGGAGTTAGGCGGAAGGTTTGTTGTAAGTTAAGAGGGGATAAGGGAGTGATTTTTTCACCAAAGCTGTCTGCTAGCAGGTTTGCTATCTCTTTGGGGTCAGAGTGTGTGTGATACTGCTGGTCACTAGTTCTGTACCTGCTTGGGTCCTACCCTTTAGGTGACATATGTAGTTGTATAAGGCCTTATGGTTATCCTTGGCTGTACTTGCTAAGTTTTTCTCAAACAAGCCCTTGGAGGATTTGACAAGTTGTCTTATTTGCCTGTTGAGACTGAGGAGGGTGTTTCTCCATTGTTGGGGCCTTGCCTTTTTTTTCTTGGACAGCAACCTTTTGCATTTATTGTAGTTTGTTGATGCTGTATGTCCTCCATGGCAACTTGTTTTTACTTGGGGTTCCGGTTTTATTCTTTCTGGTACAACTGAGTTTATACACTTATTAAAGTAATTGTACAGGGTCTTTAAGCGTCAGTGTAGTTACCACTTCCAGCTTGGGGTTGGTCTTGGATTGCATTTTCACCTTCACCTAGGAGGGTATAATTTGCCTTGGTAAGGTTTTTTAGTCTGATTTTACCCTTTGTGAGTTCTGGTGTTAGTGCCAGTTTGAAAGTGACTGATTTGTGGTCAGTTTTATCTAATGAGGGTCCGACAGTTACAGCAGTGCATCTGTTTGACATGTTGGTGAGGACCAGATCCAGAATGTTCCTCTTGTTGGGGTATGGACAATTTGTTCAAGGGCATTTGAATTAACAAAGTGAAGGAACTTTTGTGCTAGTGAGTTAGGGCTAGTGTTGGTTTCCCAGTTGATGGTGGGATAATTGAACCCCCCCCCCATTACCAATGTGTTCAGTAAAATTTGGATTGTCTCCGGTTTGGTCAAGTAGGCTTTATGGGTGTCATGACCCATGGAGGGGGATCTATAACTGGCTATGACTTGAATAGAGGTCTTACCCACTGTAACCTGCACCTGGAGTAACTCCATGGAGTTGTCCAGTCTAACCAGACGGGAGATGAATTTATCTCTAATATTGATTAAAACACCACCTCCTTTGGTTTTCACACATTCATTTTATGGTCTAAAGGTGTGGAAGGCATTGTAGCCTTGCAAGGCTGGGGTACTGTCTGAGGCCTTGAACCAGGTTTCTGTGACTGCACAGACATCTACATCTTCTAGTGATAGAAGTGCTTCCAGGGAGGGCAGTTTTGGGTTTAAGCTCCTAGCATTTAACATCATGACCCTTGTTTTGTTCTGATTGGTTCATTTCTGCTCTTCTGCTTCTTCTCTTCTACTGCTCTTCACTCCCTCAACTGGCTTGAACTGCCTCACTACCTGTCTTACCTACAACTGACTACAGCCCACAAATTAATCTTTAAACCTACAGACTGCCCTGCCCTTAGCCAGATTTTCAGTGCCTACCAACCACATAGCACTCTCAGATCTGAGAATCAGCCCCTTTTGCTGGTTCACAAACCACTTCTCTCTGCTGGACAGCTTCTATACTCTTGCTCCGTAGCAAAGGCCTGGAATGCCTTACCCATGACTATCAGAATTACAAAAACTGCTCACACTTTCAAAACCTCCCTAAAAAAACTTTTAACTTCCAACTTGAACTGTACCTGCCCCCTTCCATAAATCATAATCAACCTGTATTTAATGTAAACTTTCATACTTGAAAAGTACAATACTTAATTCAAAGTGTAATACCCTTCTACTTTATGCTGTCTGAGTTATCTATATTAATGCCAGGTGCAAGCCTCACTATTATCCATGCTTAGAATTTTTTTTTTTATGCATTGTGGAATCATGTGTCATTTTGTAACTTCAGTTCATCTGTTAGAAATGTTATGCAATGTGCAGAATTTTGTCATTTGGTTAACAAATCAGTTAAAATGGTTCACTTGGCTATATATAGCTAATGAACTTACTCCAGTTGTACTCAATTCACATCATACTATTGTTATACATAGTCCGGTAATGTACTCATGCCAAATGTATTTCCTGCATGTTAAGCACTTGTTATGTATTTACTGTATGTTTCTTGTTACTTGTAGAGCTTTTCTCCCCAGGCCTTCACTGAAAATTGGCCCTTTGGCCCAGTGGACTATCCCAGTAAACAAATGCAAATAAATAAATAAAAATAAATAAATTTCATGTTTATAATGTTGTTTTCAAGACCTTGCCTAAAAAGGCACTATAGGGGAGGCAACAGCCTTTGCCAGCAGCTGAAAGCAAAGAGGTGCCAGGTGTAAACCATCTATGATAAAGCAGTGAGGTCTGTCAACCATGGCTTCCCAGGTTGACAGGAATTGGATCCCCTTTGAATGACTCCAAAAACTGAGCCAATTATTGAAATCAGTCATTTTTGTTTATACTGTCGCATCGTTCTAGGTGAGGGTAGTATACTGCTCAAGGCTAGGGACATACCTGCCTGGGACACATACTCAGAGAGCTCAACCATGTCTCTCTTCATATAGTCCAGTAAGGTATGTCGCAGGTCATTCACAACAACATGAACTATGGCAGAGTTATAAAGGTACTTGTTGCTGAGAAACCTGAGTGCATGCATGATCTGATGAATCCTGGCACTGGACAGGCAGCTGACTGTGACTTTCTCCTAGTCCACCCTGGTGAGTGGGACATCCATGTGTCTCACTAGTGAGCCTCCAATGACAAGAATATCTGTTTTTCGAGTATTATGCCTTACTGGCTTGGTGGATGAAACACTGGTGTTGCTATGTGTCATGGGTGCTATGGGGACTGTGCTAATTGAAGCAGTCCTGTGTTTTGGAGGTCTCTGGTTTTCCAGTAAGTCTTTTTACAGAACCTCTGCATATGTGGATTTATGTGTTTGATGCATACTATGTGTATGAGCAATGGTACGTGTATGAATAGTGGTACTATGATCATATGTATGGGTGAGTAGACAAACTTCTCTGTGTTACTGTTTTGAGTGAGAGAGAGCATGGATTCTCGAGTGTTGGTGTAAATACATCTCTCGTACTATATACTTGAGTGTGTTATTAGTAGAGGATTGTCTGTGTACATGAGGCAATTGCTACACTGCCTTAAGAGGTTCAAGTCAACAAGGCTGGCAGGAGAAACAAGGGTAGTCCAACTGTCCATAATACTAGGTTTAAGAATGTTGTCACTAGAGGTGGCTATTAAAAATCAATCACATTGAAGCTCAGTGGATGGATATTTCTGCCTGGGTTTTAGGGAAAATTTGTTGAATTTAATTGTCTGGCTTTGGCGTATAACTAAGGTGCAGTGAGCAGTGCTGCATGAAGCACAAACAAGCAGAAACATGCTCAAATGCAGGGCCTGAATACCAGACTTGAAAAACTTTAAAAATATTCAAGAGAACCAATGAAGATGCATATTCTAAGCCCTAGACTGGCCTCCCTTAACCAGACAGGTCCCAATCAACATAATTCTGTCACAGAAGTGCAGCTAGGCCACTTCTAATCCAAGATGGCCTGGAAAATGTGCTCAGAACAAACAAATCACTACAACCAGTTCCAGAAGCAGAAAGCCTGTATCTGGATATTGCTAAAGCTACTAGCTACCCTAGTATCAGTGGGAAATGCTAGAGAATGTTTAAAACAGCAGAAAAATAGCAGTGAACCCCTTGGAAGGAAGTGTAAATGGCTGCTCCACTGACAGAAGCACTGTTATTCATATTTTTATTCTTTCAAAAGGTTAGTGGGTTCATTGTATAACTTGGAATGGATTCATCCTTGAGGAATCTACTTTCATCCTTTCCTTAGTCTTACTGATGGATAAAATCTTTATAGTTCTGTCAATAACATATAAGCTAGTAAAACAAACCTTTGTTTTAATGGCAAGCATAGGACTAGAAACTCACTTAAGCAATATAGGGGGTACATGGCTTAGCAAACTGAAAAATGACCAGCATAGCATTTCTTGAAGTAATAAGAACTCACCATAGTATTTAAATGGCATAAACACTTCAGAAAAGGCAGCCATACTGTCACGAATGACTTCATTTAAAGAGTTTGCATTATTTATTTATTTGACATTTGTTGACCAGGATAGTCTGACTGAGCATGTGCCCTTTTTCAGCAGAGGCCCGGGAAGATTAATCTCCACAAACATAAACATATAGGATACTCACGGTACAAAATATGTAAGAAAATGTGCATTCAAGGTTGAACTCGAAAATATAAAGTACCATACAAGTATATAATATGTAGTTCAAATTAAGTAAGAAAATATATAAAATCACAAAAAAGCTAATATAAGAATAAAGAAAATTATGAAAACATAACAGTACAAGAAATGGGAAAGAAAAAGTACAAAAGGAGTCCATAAAAAAGGGAAGTATAATGGAGGTAGGCAGGTATTAGTCATTATTTAAGTTACCTATAATTTTGTGATAAATTATGTTCTTTGTTCTTTAATACTCTATAACACTGATTACCATGGAAAGATGTTCAAAAAATAGCATATAACCAGTCTCAATGTCTATTATTTGAATGTTTATGTACATCTAAACTTTGCTTACCTTTAAATGGGCTCTGTTTTGACCTTGTAACTATCTGCTTGATGAAATACTAGACTTTGTGTTTCTGACTAATAAGTGAACCCCACTTGATATCAGATCTATATTATAACATCGAAATCTACAAAGATCGAATGTTATAATATTGAACCCTAAACACCGAAATCTGCAAACATCGAACAGTCAGAATAGAGATTTTTTTTCCCAGGGAAAAAAATCGCTATTCCGAGAAACATACACACAACACAAACACACACAAAAAACAGCAATCCACACACATACACTTAAAATCCTAGACCTAAACCTAAACTAAACTTTACATACACTATTAGTTATCCACTTACCTTAACCCGACCCTAACCCTAAGGTCCGTCAGTATCGCACACTCACCTCACTCGCGCCCTAACCCTAACCCACCCCTAACCCTAACCTACACACAACCGCATACTTACCTGTCCCGCTCCCTAACCCTAACTCACCTAACCCACCCCTAACCTACACACAATCGCAGACTTACCTGAACCCGACCCATAACGTTCCAACATATCGAACGCTGAAAACAGTGAAGCCACAGCAACGGCCCACCGAATTCTTTCCCTGGGAAAGAATTCGGTGTCCTGCACCTTTGCTGTTTTCAGCGTTCAACAAAACTGGTTCGATATTATAACATTCGAACTTTATAAAATTCAATGTTATAATAAAAACCCCTTGATATCTACATATGTTTAATTATATGTAAATAGTAACCATTAAAAGCATGTGTCACTGAACCTTCATATCTGGGGATATTTGTATACAGATGTACAACTTCACATTATTATCAAAGCTGTTTCCTTATTTTCTCATGTAGTGACAGAAGGCATTTCCTCCTTGGAACATGAATTGTGCCCGGGTATAATTATACAGAAAAGTAAAACTAACAATTTTAATGACTATCAGAAACAGATATATGACTTCCACAATGCAACCTATGTACAACCTGGGAAAATTCAACAAGAAACCTGTACCTCACACTGCAAAGGAAAACATTAGAAGATGCACTCCAGAACAAGGTTTCAGTAAGGCCATGCAAAACAGAATCAGTAAATCTGACATTCTGAAGCAGAATCAGTAAATCTGACATTCTGAAGCAATGCATCTCATTCTTTAAATCTAGCTTCCTCTCATCTAGACACTGTGTTGATGTCATTGAATAATGCAGCAACGGGGGAAGTAAAGACTGGTGATTTTTCAACAGAAGCCCTATAAAGTAGTTTCATGCATTCTCTCCTTGAGAACCTGTCATCCATAATGGCTGATCTAGTTGGAAACATGTCTTGGCTTTGGCATTATCTTTGATCTTTTGGCTCACGTCCTGTCTACTACACAGTACCTGGATAGATGCAAATGGTCTTATCAGTTTTGTACTTTCTCTGACCATTGACCAGTGTCTTTTAAGAAGCCGGAATCAATTAGAGAAGAAACATATTAAGTGGTTCAATGAGGGAGCTGCATTCATAGTTTTTCTTTCCTTCTTTTTTTTTTAAGATTATTAGTTTAACCTTTAAGGTCAGAAAAATGTTTGATCCCTGTCTATTGTAAATGAGTCTTCAGTAACCACTGGCTAGCATAAAGTACTTGGAATTTTATAGTTATTATGATTAATATGCATTCATGTAAAATGCTTTATGTGCAAAATTATTACTGATTAGGTGTCATTCTCACAAATATTAAACAGTGAAATTATAAATGAGATATGTACAAAATTATTAATGAGTATGCGTCATCTTCAACGGAGACCATGAGATTAAAAAATTAGATATTTGAGATAGTATTTATGCATGCTATTTCACATTTCTTCAAAAGAGTCTGTAATGCAGAACTGATGTGGTTATATGTATTTCCATTTTCAACAACTGACATCATGCAAATTAGCTACAGATGAAAACAAACTAGCAACATAGATTTATTAAAGAGTACTTCCAGGTAAGTGACACCATGAGATACTCACACACAACACACACACACACACACACACACACACACACACACACACACACACACACACACACACACACACACACACACACACACGAATGGGCAAATATTTTGGCTTTACTTACATAGCAATCTGATCTTTATTTATTACATTCCTTTTGAATATATTTACTTTTTTTCTGACTGCCTATGACCTTTTGCAAGCATTTTATAGCTTTTTTTTTCTTTTTTTTTTATTATTGTTCTTGAACGAAGATATCTAACACATCCCAATGATACAGCCTTTAGGATTTTACATTATTTCAATACTTTCCATCACTACATCATTTTAACATAATATGGCAATACACTTCTCCAGATAATTTTTTTCTGCTATTCTAAGAACTGTCAATGCCCCCAACTGTACTTTTACTTCAAGCATTTTTTCCAGTTTGAACTTTTTTTTAACTTATACAGCAACTATTTCCATCAATCCATTTCTCTATCTATTTATTTGTGTATAAACACTTCAATAACCTACTTAATGATAGTGTACATAGAAAGGGAAATAGAACATTCAGATTTAATATAAATCTCCCCAAATTAAATACAATCCAAGTAAAGTAACTGGATAGGTATTTTTGTGTAAGTGATTGCATTTGTATATGTAGCCTAATTCAAAAATGGTCTTTAAACTAAAACATTAACCAACACAGTGTAAGAGCAAAGCAAAGCAGTGTACATTCACCAGAGCCGCCTACCACTGCACTGACATTGCTAAAAGAAAAGTAATAAATCATAGTTAAATGAGCCTTGTTGAAGCTTGCTGAAATGGTAAGTGTGTGATGAATCAGTACTATCTAAACCACATTCAGCCTGACATTTTAAATAGATTCTTGTGCTTCTTCACAAGGCATTAACTGCTAGGAATCTGTCAGTACAATTAGGTAAATACAGTATTCTATTCTTTAAACAACTTCTTTCACTTTCTGTTGTCTTAACTGTGTATGCCTTTGAATAAACCTTTAAATTCTGTCTGAAGCTTTTCAATAACTTATTTTAAAATATGTGTTTAATCACATTTTAATGAAGAAATACAGATTGAAAAGCATCATGATTTGTACCTAGCATAAAGTGGAAATACAGACATTGCAAAAGTACAATGCATTGCCAATAAATATTTATTTTTAACATACTTGCTATGCAATTCCTTACCTTGCATCATACATTTCTGCATCCTAACCTTAATCAGGTAAGGTTTCACCCTAAGCTTAATCAGGTAAGCTTTATATTCAAATATTTCACATTTGTAAGTAAAATTATAGTAACTAATTCAAATACCTAACTAGGAAAGCAATACTGAATGAGTATACCTAAGGATAAACATAAGGTAGCAAATATATTTTGCCTTAAACACTCCTTTTGATAGGTTTCAGAAATAAATGTAATATCAATATAGGCAACTTGTTGTTTCCAGATACAGTACAGAAGTAAAATATGAATGAATAATCAACTCAAAGGCACATCACAGTATTTCACTGATGTTAAAGTATTGTCTCAAGACAGCTTCCTCATGTTCAGTAGTCAGTTACAATAATGAGTTAAGATTTATTGATTTTTTCAAGCTTGTAAACTCATTCCTACTCATCACCCTAAATTATATATACCACATCTATGGTCTCACTACAGTGCTGAAAAGTGGAAGAAAACTGTCACTGGCTCACCCAATATCTTTAACTGTGGTTAAATTAGCTATGGAGATATGCTGTCTCAGACTGTTTGCAGCTATATTCAGAATGTTATACTTGCAGTGATATTGTTTAGAAAAAAGACATCTTATTAGGAATGTGCACATTAGTAATTTCTTAGATGGTAGAATCAGTAATTGCTCCCTATGCAATAGATTTGTCAAAGCAAAAGAATCCACAATTATTATATTTAATAAGGGTGGCACTGTGGCACAGCAGATAGCATTGCCACCTAGTAGCAAGAGGTTCCCTAGTTTGATTCTTGGCTTTAATGCCTTCTGTGTGGAGACTGCAAGCCCTCCCTGTGTTCACATGGGTTTTCTCCACATGCCAAAGAGATGCAGTAGGTGGACTGGATACTCGAATTTAGCCATAGGTGTGAGTGTGCTATGGAAGAGTAACTGTGGCAGGGCTAGCCACATGGTGGTGTGAACTTTGGCTCTAGATGATTGTCACTGTTAGGGTGACACCCCATTTCCATGTGTAAACATGGGAAAGGGGTTGTGGATGAATGCATAATAACTATACTATTGCTTTAGCAATTTAATCTTTCTTACAGTCTAACCAGGAATGCAAGTAGGACTTTTGAAGTTGTTCACTAACTCTCAGAATGTAACATCTTTCCCTTCTAAGTGTTACCAATCACCCCATCCCAGATATTGCTTCTTTTTCAACAGCATAGCATTTCAGTACCAAAAGGGAAAAAACTCCTGAAGTGATTTTTACCTATCCTGGCATTATGTGAAAGAAATCTAGTTAACAAAACCTGTAATGTAATAAAACAACAGCATGGTAAATATGTTGTTGTGTCTTTCGGCTTTTCCTGGTTAGGGGTCACCACAGTGGAACTCCGGTCCGCTAATGATTGGCAGTAGATTTTTACGTGCCGAATTGCCAGCCCTGATGCACAACCATTCAACAAAGGTACGCCCATTCACGCATGTCTCCACACAGAAGACACTGTCATTTTTTCAACTCTAAATTCTAGCACATCTCATAACACCAAATAAATACGTGGCATATTACTGTCTATATCCTTGAAATTAAGAACTCATAACAGGAGAACACAATATTGATAGATCAACACAAAAATGAGTCTTCCTTAAAATAATGCTAACTTTTTAAAAAGAAAACTAAAGTCCCAAAGAATAATCAAACTTACGAATACCTATAAATATCTTATTACATTGTGAGTTCATTTCTGTATCTCATTTCAAAAACATTGTGTCATTATTTTTTTAAACAAGAAATACTTTAATTACATTATCACTTATAACATAGGCAATCATACATTTATATGAATGAAAGCAAACCATACTGACATATTTATAGCTGCAAACATTATACATCACATATAATCTTCTATATACAATCATTTCAGTCAAACATTAAATAACTCATTCAATTCGAGCCTTCCTTTATACCTTATCCATCCTTCAAAACATTACTGTGCATGTATTGTTCCCATAATTCCCATTTTTTCAATGTAATTTGCTCCTACTCTTTTCTAAAGAGTCCACTTCCAGTTTTTTTTTTTTTTTATCTCGGTTACTATATTCACTACTTCTAGTATGGTTCATTTAAACTTTGATTTCCATTTTCTGTAATTGTTTTTTGGCAGCCACCACAATTATACTCATCAAGGCCTTACTATGTCTATAGAAATCTGATTCTGTATCACAGCTCAAAAATCATTTCCTCAGTAACACCAATTTGCTTACCAAGTATTTTTGACAGAGTAGTCTACAGGGAATTTTTTAAGTCTGCCAACTCATTACACTCCCAAAAAATATGTTCACAGTTATTTATTTGTCCCCCATCACACCTCCAACATTTGCAATCTACCTAAGCACAATTTCTTCAGAATCTGCTTGGGGTATAAAAATCTTCTTCTTCTTTCGGCTTTTTCCCAGTTCTCATGATTGGCAGTGGAGTTTTTACGGTGTCGAGTTGCCAGCCCGGCACCCAACTTTCTACAGAAGGCACACACATGCACATACTCACACCTAGGGCCAATTTAGAGTGTCCAATCCACCTACAGCATGTCTTTGGGATGTGGGAGGAAACCGAAGCACCCGGAGGAAACCCATGTGACCACAGCGAAGACATGCAGACTCTGCACAGAAGGCACTCCAGACGAGGATCGAACTGGAGAACCTCTTGCTGTGAGGCAGCAATGCTAACCACTGCACCACGGAGGAAACCCACACGACCACAGGGAGGACATGCAGACTCTGCACAGAAGGCACTCCAGACGAGGATCGAACTGGAGAACCTCTTGCTGTGAGCAGCAATGCTAGCTGCTGCACCACCGTGGGCTTGGGGTATAAAAAATACATATGCAAATACTTCTAAGCAAAGATTCTAAATCTTCCAGACTTTGTTGCATGTTTGGGAGCCATACATATATCCTCCCATTGTTTGTTTGTGAATTGCTTATTTAGTCTCCCTTCTGAATCCTTTCTAACCTCCTCTAGTTCATTCCTATAGCTATTAGGCAATATTTTATATGCCCTACCAGTTATCCATTTTAACAGCAGCTTCTGTTCTAGTTTCTACTTAAAACTCTACCAGTGGTGGTCTTTCACTTAGGATACCCCTATTCCTTTATGTTTGCTTATAGTCTGATATCAGTCCTTGATAGGGAAGATAATCTCTAGCCTGCAGTCTAAATGAAGTATTCACCTCTTCCCATTCTATTATAATTCCCTCTCTATTTGCTCCCAAAATGTTGGTTCATTTGCCAGTTTTCTCCAGTAAATTTCAGCCTCCTCTTGCCTATTTTCTGCACCCCTAATTGCAGTCATCAATATTGGCAAAGTCTCCTTTCTCCATTCCCATGCTGGTTTAATTCTTATAATACTTTTGACTTCTTTATGAATATAATATTCCATATGTTTTTTGTTATTCTCCTTAAAGATCTGCATCCAAAATCCCAGTGTCTCCTTATTCCTTGGGTTTTCCTCCATTTCATCATCATCCTCTTCCACTTTGAATTATTGCTTTCTGCTTGTGCTATGTATAAGAGCATTAACTGTGTAGCTCTGAAATACACCTTCAAATCAGGTAATCCCAAACCACCTTGTTCTGTTGGATCAGCTTATCCTTCTTGACTCTTGCCCACTTCATCTTCCAGATAAAATCATTTAACTCTTTATTAAATGCTATCTAAAACTTCTCTTCTGGTTGATAACGATATGCCTAATTTGAGCATAAAACTAAGGGGATAGAACACATTTGCACTGATTGTGTCTTGCTATCCATATCCATAAAACAGAGATTCCAATTTCTCAGTTTTTGTATTATCTTTTATTTAGTCTCTTCCTTCATATCCTTAACTGCCATAACAGAGTCCTTTTTGTCCCATACTCCTAAGTAATTCATTTTATCATGTCCCCATAAATATGGGTTTTGCTGAAAGAATTTATGTGTGGGTACACAATTTACAGCTATTTATTTGTTTTATCTTCATTAATTTTGTATCACAAAAAGTATTGACATTGTTTAGAATGTTCCACTAAACTGAAATGCCCTTGTCTGGTTTTGTCAGGTACAAAATAATATCATCTTCAAATACAGCCAACTTTTCTTGATTACCATACCAATTATATCCTTGAATTTTTGCATCCAATATTTTCTTTGCCAATGATTCTAAATCTAACACAAATAACAAAGGGGAAAGAGGACATCCTTGCCTGGTTCCTCTGTTCTAAATGAACTTATCATAGTGGAACCCCCCCCCACACACACACTTTAATTTTCACGGTATAAAAAAACGGCAGTGCAGAGCTGGAGACCACAATATATGGCAGAACAGCCAAGGATGCAACAGACAGAAGCTTTAATATAGTCCAATGATAAAACCAGTGCTAAAAATGAAATAAATCCAAGTATTTAAGTGCTTTCAGCTCTGTCTAGTCAGAGACTTCCTCAGAAACATTTCAATTATAAAACCACTAGTTTAAATACAAGAACTAGTTAGTCACACCCCCTAGTTACCACCATAAACCAGTCCTGTATCACCAAATATACATATTTACAAATTAAAGTTTAAAATATCTATCTAAAAATTATGAACACAGACAGAACAAATATTTTAAAACTAAATCAATTCACACATACATAAGGAATCACCTCTCCAGTGCTTTTAATTTAAAAAAAACTTGAAAGGGAAAAGTAATCATTTAGTACTGGCCACTGCATTGCATTAGTCTTTAATTGCCAAATAGCTTCTTTTTTCTCAAGCATTAATGCCCATGGGCCTCCTCTAATATCAGCAACAAGGCTTTCAATAACAGTAAATTTGAAAGAGTGGTCTCTACATTCCATACAATGCTTCACTAGAGCATTTGTATCAGTTTTATTTTTTTATATCCTTTATATGCTCGTATATCCGGTTTTTAAGACATCTCTCAGTTTTTCCTATACAAAAACATGGGCATTTTGTGCAGAAAGTGCAGTAAACTACTTTATCAGACTCACAAGTATATCTCTTATTTAACTTAACATACACATTATTTACTTTAAAGGTACAGCCTTCCATAATGTAGGAACAGTAGTGGCAGCAGCCACATTTTTTCCATATAACTATTTAAAGGTTCTGTAGGTGTTACTTCTAAAATGTTTTTAAGACATTTTCCTTTCCTATATACAATAGCAGGTTTATCTCCAATAACTTGTCTGATGTCTTTGTTACTTGAAATAGCGACCAATTTTTCATCAAGATATCAACAATCATTTTACTACAATTATTAAAAGTAGTAACAAAGACACTATGAAAGTTATTGTTTTCCTGGGAGTCACATATGGGTTAATACAAGCCTCATCCACCTCTAACAGTGGCATATTTAATTCTTCCATAAACATTTTCATTTGTACTTTTTCTTGATTTCCATATTTCTATGCATTATACAGATTTTCAAAAAATTTCTGAAATATTTCTAATACATCTTCAGGATCTCTGGTTATTATCCTTGTTATAGGTTAGAATCATTTCTACTTTCTGTTGCCTGAGCCATTGTTTTAAAAGCTTTTGTGCTCTGGAGTCATTATTAATAAACTATTCCTTAGCAGCAATCTTTCTAAACTCATATGCATATTACCAAGGTAGTCCCTTATTTTCTGTTGGACAAACTTTTCTATTTCCTCCTTAGCATGTTCTGCATCAAAAATGAGTTTTACCCCCCAGGAAAAAAATATTTTAATGATAGCTGGATACAGGAACTTGCATCTCACACCTTTTTCTCAACATTTCCTGATCGCTGGAATAAATTTACACTTCTTTGGCCTGGTGTACAGCAAGTACTCATTTTCTCTAAACATTCTACTGTCTCTACTGTCTCCAAATTTAGTGCTTTGTCCTCCTGCCACAGTTTTGTCAGAATAAACTCTTTCTGATGGTAGTATTGCATCTTTACTACTAGAGGTCTTGGCTGATTTTTAATGGCCAGGTTTGGCGCATACACATGATGTGCCCTTTAAATTAACAACTCCTGCTATGGAATACCAGTCCACTTGCTTATTTATGTTTTCATAAAATTAATACAGTCTGTTCCTTCAAGTTTCATTGATAGAACAGAACATTTTAGGTTTGTTTCCCCTACATTCTCTGTCCTCTAATTCTACCACTTTTTGAAACATCTCTTCTTGAGCAGTCTTATACTCAGCCAGCTTTTTCTTCATTTTGACCTTTGATTTTTACAGTTTTATCAGCTCATCTGAATATATGTTTAAAGCTTCTTCCATTTTTCCAGCATTTTATTATTTGAGTTGATATATACTCCTTCAGTGTTTCATTAATTTTAATCAGCTCTAAGCACATTTGATTTTTTTATTTTTTTTCCCCCTCTAGATTACTGGAAGTTATGTCTTGCACCAAAGCTGGTGCTTGAACTGCTTTTTGCTGAACAGCTGCAGGATTCTTCCCAGTCAGTGTTTCCTCCTTACATTTTGTGATTGATTTTCTTTAAGGTTCTCCAAAGTTCTTCTTCATTGCTGGCATCCAGGCAGTACACTTACTAGGCAGTAACTGAAGTTTACACAAAAAGACAACTTCACTGGCTCTCTTTTCTGAGTTTCTGCTTTCACACTGGGGTAGCTGAAATTAAGATGTTACTCAGTGTATACTCATCTGGGAAGTTTCCATTGTGTCACTGATATATTAACTTATTCACTCCAATGGAGCTCAGGAAGTTTGCACTGTAACTTCCAATGGGCGGGGCCTAAGCATTTTGACAGAATAAAATTATTTTCTCACATTTCAAACAAATGTACATGTTTCTGGAACCATAGTGGTTATGAAAGACATATAAATGGCAAACTCTACAGCACAAACTGTTTTTATAGTGGTTGTACTCTTTAGGATCTAGTTCTTAAACCAAATTTCATAAGTCACAGTAAACACAGTAATTATTACATTTGTAATATATTTTAAATAACTTACAATATCTCAGCAACCACTCACGTTATACACACACGCACACACACACACACACACACACACACACACACACACACACACACACACACACACACACACACACACACACACACACACACACACACACACACACACACACAGTCAGCAGCATTTTATTCATTTAGCTGAGAACGTTCATATGAGGTTAAGGAGTTCTCTCTCTGTGTTACTTGGTTGTTGAGATAATTAGAAAAATGAGAAAATTATATCTGTATAAATTAATATCATAAAAACAACAGTTAATATCTATTTTTCTGCACTAGACAGAGGTCAAATATTAATACAGTTGAGTTTGCCATTGTGTAAGCTTTATGAAGAAATATTTTAAAACCTTGTACATAGGATGGTTTTGGAATTACTGATGCAAATATGAACAATCAATATTTGACACCTAGAGGCATCAGTAGGAGTTAACTGCAGAAGCACCTGGAGGTGTCACTCGGGTATAATGAGTTAAGAGCAATGCGTGTATATTTTGCTTCATAAGAAGCATGACATAATTATAATTACACTTATAATGCTGAGAGATTATTGGAAGGTTTGAACTATGTTGATGATGTGGCAGAATGGTAGAAAAAGGACAGAATTATGCTGCCACAGGAAGTGAGCCACAGGTGCAGACTGCAAATGTCATCAGAAGAATGAAGAATAAGAAAATGAAAGAAGGTTGGCAGGAAGATATGCTGATAGGTTGACTGCTTGGTGAGTCAGTATATAGAGTTAACCTCACATGAGTCCTGACTATTTCTATAATAAGGTTTATGCTGCATTGAAGAGAAGGATTAGTTTAACATATGTTTATATAGAGACAGGAGACATGGGCATGGAAATAACTGTGACATTGTTAAACAACATTTTGGTAGGGAAATAGGAAATCTGTAGAGTACAATCATATGCATACTAAGTGAAGATATAAAACGGAGGGCATAATAAACCCTGTGAATGTTAATATATTTTAGTTGGTGTTATAGTTATTTACATTGGTTTATATAACACATTAAGAACTGGCATGCATTATGTGAAAATACAAATTATTCCTTGCACTGCAAACTCAGTCTTTGACGACACGTTAACACAGATTCAGTGCAATCATATTGCAAATCAGTCAAGCAGATTGCTTAAATATGTTTCTGTCTGCTTTTCTGATAGATTTTCAGTGTGTTAACAGAAAAAGTGCAAACACAATATTTCATTCTTAAAAAATATGACAGCAACAGATTTTTGACTCATACTTCACGTTGTTGAAGTATTCTCTTCATGAAGCCTGCTCCTCAGTTAGTGCTACTGTTAAAGTAATGTCATCTTTTGTTGCTGTTGTTATATGGATAGTAAAACAGCAGGTACATATGAAGTGTAGTTCTAACAGGTATTTTGCATCTGAAGACATTAATGACAAGTCATATTATTAGTAATCCAGTTAAGTACATATCAGCGTAAAGAAAGTCAATGGAGCAACTGACGTGACTGGCAGTGCACAATTAGTGTGCCGCACCTGAAACTGAGTAGCACATCGGGCATGAGAACAGTACATCATTCCACTCTGCTTGGTGAACCAAGACCTGAGGAAGTGTGATGTCTGGAGAAAAAAGTAATGGGAGAGTAGAGCTGGGGATAAATGGTCATATGTTTAAAAAGACGTCTTTGGTGTGCAACAATGGAAGCTCAGTGTTCATAATGTAAAGAGTGTCTTGGTGTCCAAAAACATTTAATATACTTTAGGGTACAGCTATGAGCCAATACAAGGTATGTAGCATGAGTGAGTATTTAGACTCAGTAACATAACTATGGAGCCAGCTAGGGCAGTTTATATGCCCAGACTCATTCTCATGCACAGCGTGGTTACATTTGCCATATATAATGTATTATGAAGGGGCAGCTGCAGTTTGTGCCTTGATGCCTAGAGCAGCACAGGGGGCATCTTAGCAGGAGAACATTACACTGTACTATGCACAAGATAGATGCCATCTCTGTACATGACAGAGGTGGGTACAAAGGTGTCAAGTCACTTCCTTGGGGTTTATAAGGTGTATGCCATGCGTTCCATATGTACACATCTTTCATTGATTGGCATCCACAGGATGGTAGATATAAAACAGTAAGGTTAGGAATCTAAACAACTACAAAGGGGTATACAATTGTTCACAGTAGCACTATAAGGGGATATATAGCTGTTCACAGTAACACTACATGGAGCACAGTATGCCCATGTGGAACTAATGAAAGCATCAGTATCGTCAGCAAGAGCAGAACATAACATAAATTGGTGTTATAGGCATCGTTACAAAAGAAACACACACACACACACACACACACACACACACACACACACACACACACACTATTACTTGCAGTTAGACATTCATTCAAGCTTAGAACATGTGGGCTTCTTCACTTAATTTGCAAGCCCCATGAAAAACAGATCCTGCAGTATAGAATTATCTTATTTAACAATGGATTTGTTTAGTGGTAAAGAAGACAATAAATCTGTTTAAACTGCCTTTTAAATGTATTCAGCATTTTTTTCCCCTGCATCCCTTTCTTCTTTCCTCTACTTCTTCATCACCTGTCCATTGTCTCCTGAACGCTTTCATGAGATCCTTCCCCACAACTTATTCTGGTAATCCATTCCCTGGTTCCACAACTGTCTACATAAATAAGTACTTTTGCAGATACAGGGAGTCATTAGTCCTATGGAGGCAATTTAATATCAAATCTGTTTTTCATAATATCATTAAGGAATTGTAAAAATAAGCACCAGGCATAGAGACCTTCCCTTCAGATAAGCAGGATATCATCTTTAAAATAAAAATAGACAATTGCACAATGTTTTTTTTTTTATATATAGCCTTAAACAACCTCATGAATAAAAAATAGCATAAGAGAGTACAGATGAGGCCCCTGTGACTTTATCTTTGGTTTGAAAAATGTTTTCATCAAAGGTAAAATAGTTATATATATAAGTGCAAAAACAAAATCAGTTCCATGATCAAATGGGCTTTCAGGGTAAAGTTTGTCAGTACTTCTAAACCATTGTTATCTCTTATACTAGTATAGAAATAGTAACATCAATAATATTTGAGTATAAGCATAGCAGAATCAAATACAACAAAAGGAAGGCTAGTGTCAAAAGGAGAAAGCGTGTTGTTTATTAACTGCCTATCAGTTTCAAATATCCCCTCAGATTAGGCATAGCAGATATATAGAAGGATACTCTTATGTATTATGGGCATTAAATAAGAAATTGGTAAGCTATGCTTCTGTAAGACAAGTTTGATGTTTGTTCAGTAAAAAATAAAGGAACATTTCTCTGTATAATATTTTCAGTACAGCTCCCCACAGCTGAAAAATTAATAAGCATGTGGGGTTCCCATCCAGTTGTTTAACACACTCCATTATTCAGTATGATTAAAGTTATAACTTATTACAATCCTCCTTAAATTCATAAGAAACATAGCCATACATTTTAACATATGTTGTAAATGTGAGACATGAATGTACTAGGCACAGCAGACAAAAAAAAGTCTACATTTGTATATCCATAGACCAAATTATCAAGAAGTTCAAAATCAAAACTTCAAAAATAGTGTGTAACACTGCTGCTATCATTTTCCAGGATAGCATTATCACAAATAGGACAATGCAAAAAAAGTTATTTAAATGTAATTATTTCATGGAGATGTACACTGAGTTAACATCCTTACCTGTTCCAGGGTAACAGTCTGCATTTGCATCTCATGTGGCTTTTGAGTCACTTGGATTACATCAGCAGGCCTTTGGCATAACTGATCTTTATTGGCCTGTCCTATGTGATGTATGAAGCATATACAGTAGATAACCACTGTACTGCAGAACAGTGGCTGCTGCTGACAGGCCATTCAGCAGCTTTGAGGCTTCTGCCACTGGACATGATATAAACTCCGAGTGCACATTCAAAGGTATATGTTGCTGTGGTTATAATTCATTTGAAGTGCTGTTATCCAAGACTAATATCAGTGATATGCAACATTTACACATCTGTGTCCTTCATGTGTCCTAGAGGATGAGTGTTATGTGTATACTGTATCAGTGGCTCAAAATGTAACAGGTTTATCTTTCATACTGGAAATCTCAGGAGGCTTTGGGTTCCACTGTCCACACCCATGTTAAGCTATTGGATTCAGAGTCCAGTATTTACTGGACAGTTTTGGGCACTCTCCTATTTAGCATGTATTTCTCAGCCTTTCAGGCCATTACTTCTGGCCAATGGTTAACTAAGTTTGCAGATATCTGTGGAGTAGGTGTTGTCATTCCATCTTCAACTGACTCACAATTGCTCCATCACAGCTTAAATCATGTTAACAATTGATGCAAAAACAATGGTTTCAAATTAAATGTGATACAATGTAGCATAGTTCATTCTGTTATACAAACAGTTTCACTTACTCTATAGAAGATGCATCCTCGAATCAGAGACTATTGTAAGGGAAAACTGGGTACTCCAAAGGTGTCTCCAAAGTAGTTTGGAAAACCTTTTATCTGGCCTTTCTAATTTCTGAAGGTGTTTCCACTAGATCCAGAGAAGTTTTGATTCCCCTTTACTAATATCTTACCAGACCCATTACTGACTATACTGCACCTTTTGGCATGTATTTATCTAAACATATCACACAACCCGAGGGACATCAGAGATTCATAACTAAGATCAGTGGCCTCAAATTCTTAGTTATCAGGAGAGAGTGGCAGCCCTTTCTCTGTACGTAGTCTCTTCCAGACTACTAATTGGAGAGCTATGTCTAGCCTTTTATGCCATGAAAGATCCATTCCTATTTGATCTCCTATTCCTTTGCAGAATTTATACTTATAAAGGCTCTAGGGCCGCTGGCCTAGTAACCGCCTATAAAACTCTGTTAAATGAGCTAAACCTTCATCAGCAGATAAATAAGACATTTTGGTATGATAGATTCATAGCTCAATGTATCCCTCACCTTTGGAATAGACTTTTATCACATATCAAGTAGAGTACTACCACTGCCACCTTCAAGGTAAACCTGGATATCTGTATGGGCAGCCTCAACTTCTCTACCACCTTATCTTATCTTGTTGTCCTTGAAGCTAGAGGGAAATTTTGAATAGGGTTTTTTCGGCTAGGCTTGAAATGCTCTGCAGTCCGATTACTTAGTTCTTACATATGAACCTATTGTATGATGTGGTATAAAAGGGGAGGGAAGGGGACTACACTCCTGTTATGCCATTCTTTGAATGAGATGTCAAACAAACATCTTGTGTACCTTAGACGTTGATAGCTCATGTGGATGTAAAAACTGAAATTTCTCATGATACCTATTAAAAACATTGTAATCACCAAATATCCCTCATCAGTATGAATACCACCACAAGTCATTCCTAAATGTAGTCATACCTAGTGGGACTAACCCAACTAACAAGAAGTGAAGACATAAATAAATATATTGCTATTACTATTTAGTGCTGTCTTCAATGCCAGCATTTATGCTGGCCAGGTGGTTGTTTCTGAATGGATAGCAGTCCTTACTTTCTGGATTGTAATATACTCTCTTTTTGAGGATCTACTACATGGGCTGACTGTCTGTGAATCATATAAAACTTGTTATGCTTGCTGCCATGTATATTTGTATATGGTCGGTATAGCAGACACATTTTGGTTTTACTTTTAACAATTTTTTTTCATTTTTATAGCTATGTGAAACAAATGATTACCAGTTGTATGAAAACCTGCATTCTTTTGACAAAAGAAATCAAAACCCAGAAAATCTGTAGGTGTTACTGCTCAGTACTAGGAATCTGAACAAGAAACTCCACTCCTTGCAAGGTCTACTTACCCTGAGTAGTATTGACATTTGTGTGATCACTGAAACATTGTTTAAAGCCACAGAGAACACTCAAGCAGTGCAAACCTATACTGCCTTCCATTTAGACCAGCTACTACACATGCAGCAAATAAAGGTGGAGGTGTCTCAATTTACATCAAAAATAAATTAATCTTAAAGCTGGTCAAACTGGACAATGGACTTGAACAACTCCACATTCAAGTCACCATAGGCAAAATCCCATACCACAAACTATAGGTCCCCTCTATGACCCAGGAAACCCATAACATGTATTTAAGTTTACTGCAAACACTCATCATCCAAACCAATACCAATATTCATGGGCGACTTTAATTATCCCACAACTAACTGGGATTTATATACTACATCAAACATGCAGGGGTAGAAATTCCTGTATTTTGTAAACACAAATGAGAGCAAACATACTGGATCTGGTCCTCACTAATATGGGAGATGCTGCACACCCCTAGTGTAATGCCCTGTCTGCTAAAAAACAGTCTTTGAAGTAAAAATAAAAGTTGGAACACCAGCTAATATTCAAATGCTCAAGAACTACTGTAAGGCTAACTTCTTACTATTAACTGATAACCTGACAAAAAAAATGCAAGGCCCCCTAAACCCAAACAACAATGCTACCTACACAGAACTGTTCACAGAAACTAACTCAAAAAAAAAAAAAAAAAAAGAAGCCACCCTGGTGGAATCACAGCATTAACAGGCTGTATATCAGGACAAAATGCAAAAGTTAGGAGGTTTAGAACCTAGCAGGATAAAAATGCTGTGATCAAACTAAACAAACAACTCTGAGGACAAATAAAGTCTACCAAAGCCAAATTTAAGGTAAATTTGGGCTGCTCCCAGATGACAGACAGCTACAAGGCATCTAGGCTTAAAAAGGCCCAAGTGGTCATTAGCATACTACAAATCTATGAATCTAGTAAACTTCCACAAACACATAATTTTAATAGGTTCATTGGTGCATAGGTTCATAGGTGTTTACTAGGCTAAAGACCACACGGGCCTTTTTAAGCCTAGCCATGCATCCCAAATCTCTGACAAGTTCTGATACCCTTGATAAGTGGAAGCAGGGGTTTGGGAGATGAAACATTTACAAGCAGGAGCCTGGGAGATGAACCATTTATAGGTTGCCTGTGTCCAATAGAGACATAGGTGCCAAGCCAGGGATGAATTTCCTGTTCCCCATCCAATTGTCCAAGTTACACTTGAATTGGGATAGGAAGGAACTCTCCTTCATGTGGATGGGGAGCCTGTTCCAGAGATGGGGTAGTCTTTGGGATACATACCTGTCTCTCCAGCAGGTCTTATTTATATCACAGGCAAGGTTTAAGTCTTTAAAACAGGCAATTCTGGTGCTGTTTGTTTTGCATCAGTGTGGGGTCTTACAATGCCCTGTATGCCAAGCATGGATCTCCCACAGCAGCCTGTAGGAGACAGAATACAGGGATAGGGACTTGAAGCAGTCTGCATAGGACATTTTGCTTATGCCCTGTATTCTTTTAGTGAGAAATCTCTGTGGATGTCGGATATGCCTGGTTAGGTAGATACCAAAGTAGGCACTGTACCCAATGATAGAGCAGATGAATGCCCAATACAGTGGAACAATGCCTTCCTTGGACCTAGATGCCATACATTTTACAGGTTAGACAACATAGAATGATGCCCTCACTACTATAGACATGTCATGGTCAAAGGATAGATTATCGTCTATGAATGTCCTGAAGTCCCTCACTACTGGGTCAACTCTAAGGGTCGTGCTGTCAATATGATAGTTACCAGAGGTGGATGACTTTCCAAAGCATAGTATTATACATTTCTTGGCATTTAGTTTTAGTCCATGGCTATGACACCTATTGTTTGTCTGTGTCAGCCCTTTCTGGAGAACATTTGGGTCGGTGTGGGATTCAATGACAACTCCTTATTTGCAATCATTTGCAAATTTAGTAATCCAGAAACCATTGACATCGGCCTTGACTTCAGAGAAATAAATGCCAAAAAGGAGTCATCCAAGGACTGATCCCTGATGGACTCTACAATTTTAACTTCCTGGTCCTGTCTGTGAGCCAGTTGGCTGTCTACCGGGTGACAGATGGATTTGTGATTAACCTCTTGAGTTTTTCAACAATGCCTAAGTGGGGTAATGTGTCAAATGCCCTGGACAGGTCAAGGTAGGCAGTGTGAACCATTTTCCCTCATGCATTGCTTTGATGCCCTTATCAAAGAAGTCCACCAGGCTGAGTAGGCATGACCTGCCCTTGATGAAACCAAACAAGTCTGGGTCCAGTGTATGGAAGTTTATTATATATCATTATATATCATTATTGATCAATTCCATGATAATTCTTTCCATGGCTTTGCATATAAGACTAGTGAGACTTATGGGTCTGTAGTTTCCAGGGTCTGTAGATGGCCCACCTTTGTACAGAGAGATGACTGTTGCTGTTCTCTATTCATGAGGCACTAAGCATGTTTGGAGGCTATAGTTAAATAGCAATTCCATAGAGCATGATAGATCATGTTTCATGCTATTTTTCAAAGCATCCTAGGATAGGGCCCATTGATGCAGTGTTCTTGGCCTTAGAGAGAGCATTAAACAGCTGTTCACTACTGATAACAGGGGGAGTTATATTTGATGGCATTTCCTGTGGGAAGGTTGAGGAGAGAGGGGTAAGGCTGGAGCTGAATTTATTGGCCAGTAGGTTTGATTTACAGTATCTTCTGGCTCAGTATAGGTGGCTCCATTTAGAATGAGCACTACATGCAATTGTGTAATGCCTTTGAGGTTGCAGACCTAGGTAAAGAATGTCTTGTGGTTGTCCTTGGCATGAGAGGCCAAGTTTACCTCAACTTTTGTATTGGTAGACTTTATTGTCCTCTGAGTTGTTTGCTTAGTTTGATGATAGCGCTTTTATCTTGCTGGGTGCTGCACATTCAATGTTTTTTCCATGATTTTCTTCCTTCTGTTATACAGCCTATTGATTTTGAGATTCCATCAGGGTGGCTTGTTTTTTGAGTTAGTTCTGTACTTTTTCTTGATGGGTATAGCTGCCTCTGTGCAGCATTCACATGCTTGCGTAGGGTTTCTGTAATCCGTTCTGAAAAGGCAGCAGTGTTCTCAGAGTTTAGGGGGGCTTCATATTTTTCCAGGTTTTCACTTAATAGCAGGAAGTTAGTCTTAGCATAGTTCCTGAGTATTCCAGGGTTAGCTGAGGGTCCAGGCTTTATTTTTACTTCAGAGGAGACAATTTTGTGGTCTGCCTTATCAGAGAAGACATTGCATTAGAGGGTGTGCGGCACTATCTCATATTAGTGAGGATCAGATCGTACCTCTCAACTGTACAGATTTTTGCAGAATGTACAGATTTTGGCTTCATATTTTGGTCCATTTTTCATAAAATTGTGGTTTTCTGGCAAATTAGTGGTAAATCATTAAAGACTGAAGTTAGAAAATAATGACAGCCATTTGACTTTCAGACTTCACATCCTTCAGAAAAATTCATGCTAATATAAAACCTGTTATTCTATCAACTTTATAAGGTTGTAAGAGCAATATTTAAAAATTCTCCCTATTTTGGGGCCTTTGTCCCACTTTGCTTTTATTTATGGCTTTGGCCAGATTACTTGCTCTAAGAGGATGAGATGTATGGACCAGATCCAGTATGTTTGCACCCCTGGTTGGTGTAATGATAGTCTGGTCCAGGGAGTTTCTCTTTACAAAATCTAGGAATCTCTGTGCCTGCACATTTGGTGTCATATAGGATTCCCAGTTAATAGTGGGAAATTAAAGTCGCCCATGAATATATTACTGGGTTGGATAGTGAGGGTTTCCAATAAGTATAAATACATGGTTTGGGTTTCCTAGGTTATAGAGGGAGACCTATTGCTTGCAAGGAAGTGGTATTGGCTTTTGCCTATAATAATTTGAACATGGAGTAGCTCAAGTGTATTGCCCTGTCTGACTTTGACCAGCCTTGAGATATATTTATTTTTGATGTAAATCAAGACACCTCCACCTTTAGTCCCTGTCTGTGTAGTAGCCAGTCTAAATGTGCGGAAGGCATTATAACCGAGCACTGTCAGTGTGCTCTCTGCAGCTTTAAACCATGTCTCAGTGACCATGCAGATGTCAGCATTCCCTAGATTGAAGAGTGCTTCTAGGGAGTGGAGTTATTTGTTTAGACTCCTAGCACTGAGCACTAATACCTTTAGATTTTCTTGGTTTTGATTTGCTATGTCAGGAGTGCTTTCAGTTTGGCATTTCCTAAAGCAGGCACTATGGGGGAAGACAATGTTTTAACTAATATTCAAAAGCCTAGAGGGGAGAGATTTCAGCAGTCTCCAAGAAATAATGCTCCTGTGCTCCTTCTCTCACCAGGAGAAAACAGAAGCACTAATCCCAAGATGACTACCGAGAGGCAGAATGTGGGCTCTCCAATAAATAGTGGTCTTGCAATAGATGTTGCAGATTTTAAAGATAAGATAGAAAAGGGTGGATTGATATCCTAAGCACTGCAGTGTGTACTAAGTAGTCAGATATGAAAGAGGGGGTAAATTAAGCTTTAGCTGTCTAAGTGGAGAGGCACTAATTTAAAAAGGGAAAGATACATTGAAAGGGGTGGGTGCTTTGTATCCTGGTTCGATGGAATATAGAGGAGTGGTCAATACATTTAAATAGTTAAAGGGGAGAGATTTCACAAAATGATAATTTTGTGCTTACTCACAACAGCCAATGAAAGGGGAGAGGGAAGGAGATATGTGTTCAAATTAGCGTAGGGGGGTGGCAACTAGAAGGACAACTGAGCTTAAGAACACAATAGCGGGAGGGTTGAAAGTTTTCTGTGTGACTCACAGAAGACATGGCTGTGGTCTGTTTTCTGTTTTAATATGCAATTAAAAGCAGAACACAAGTAAAACACAGCATAAAAAACAAATCACAACACACAAAATAGAAGAAGGCAATAAAGTAATGCAAAATACAAGAAAGCAAAAGCAAACTAACCTTCCCCTCACAGCAAGCTGTAGCAGAGTCTGGGTGAGCTTTTCTAGTAAAACTTTGAAATGTTTTATTTTCCCACTTAAATGGAAGGTTTAGTTCCCAGGTCCACCCTCAGTATACAGGTAATTACTCTTAAGTGACCTGCATCTATATAACAAATATCTAGAAATAGATTTTCCTACTGCAGGCAGAAAGGAAGAGATTTATATTGGACGTCCCTTCCTTTCCATTATGAGCTGTCAGTTGCACTTGATTCTGCAAAGGTCTCCCAGTGCAGTGACAGTTTTAAAACCTCTGCAGTATTGTGGGGGAGGAGACTGCCAGTTCCTCTTGGACTACAAAAGAAAACCCTGAACCAGAGCTGTTGGACAAGCTACACTTAAAGAAATCCCAATCCCTCAGAGCCACATGCTCCAGGGATCTAGACTTTGTCATCACAATAAACAAAACATGTTGGAGGGATAGGTTCCTGACCCAGAGACTTCCCAGACTCTGGAATAGACTGCCCATACATGTCAAGCAGAGCACCTCTTTGGCCCTCTTCAAAAGGAACCTTGATGATTGGATGGGAGAAAGAAAATTCACCCCAGGGATCACGTCAGTCGCCCTGCTAGACAGGGATCCAGGGAAGTAAATAGTGTGGGAAGAAATAGCCAGGGAATTGTTATGGCTAGACTTGTATAGGCCCTAGGGCCGATAGCCTAGTACCAACCTATGAACCTATGAACCTGAACAAAGGCCTGCAATTTAGCTACTTTTCTGTCTCTAGCTGGATAATTTCTATGTATAGTGTAAAACAAGCTCAGAACCAAACATAAATGAGGATGATTAGTGAAAAACAGAAGCAGTCCTTTTACAGAAGGTACAGAAGATGACAGTGACTCACACAAATCCCATTATATGTCAATGGCATGGGAAATCACAGTTACTTTGTTATGTCTGGCGTGAGTCATACAAAGCAGAATTGAAATGCATTATAGGAATGAGAAACGGCTGAGGAAGAACAAAATCCCACTGATGCATCAAGCCCTATTGGTAGCCATGTTGTGGAAAACAGGCTAAAATTACAAATAAAGCACTTAGAGTGATTTTGAGGTGTTAAAATAGGTCAGGAAACAAAGATAGAGTGAAAAAAACAGATGTTTTAGTTATAGGATGGCGTTTTCCTTTAATCGACCTGTTCTAATTTCTGTGTGACTCACAAGAGACATAGCTGTGGTCTCTTCAACAGTTTTAATATGCAATTAAAAGCAGAATACAAGTAAAACACTGTGTAAAGAAAACAAATCACAACATGCAAAACAGAAGAAGGCAATGATGTAATACAAAATAGAAGGAAGCAAAAGCAAACTTACCTTTCCCCTCATTACAAGTTGTAGCAGAGTCTGGGTGAGCTTTTCCAGTAAAGCAGTCCTCATATAGCTTATTGAAGCTATTTTCCAGAACCTGCAGACTTCTCACTGAATAGCACTGACATTAATAATTTCTGTATGCTGAAAATAATGCATAATGTCCTTATGTTTACAGCTTGAGGCTTGTAGGAGAAGGGTTGGATGATACATTTTGTAAAGGAGTTACTCTGATTTGTTTCATGTGAAACACCATGGCACTCTGAAATGCAACACTGCCAGATCTTAAAATTAAAAGAGGCAAACCATTGAAACATTATCAAAGGATGACATACAGCAGTCTGCAGTGCCCTAATCTACTTCCTTATCTGTTTCCCTTTGTCGAGCACTGCAGACTAAGTTGTTCATCCAAACTTTTATAGTAGCTGTTGGGGTATGTACATACATATACTTCTATTCATGAGTGCTTTCTTCTCTGCTCTTGTCTGCAACTGACCTGCCTATGCTGTCCTTGTGAATACTTACACAAGTTCTCTGCTATGTGCCTAAACCACTAAACCATAACACAATGCAAAATATATTAAAGCCAGCTGTATAAGTAGATGTAATCTGACATTCCACATTCTAGTGTGGCATATCAGAGGAGTTCAGTTTAGTGCAGAAGGGGATACTGTCAGTAAGTACTGGGTAGCATTAGGGCATCTCTAGACAATAAGCAGAGCGTATACATTTCTAAGAGGTGAGAGGAATTTATCCATGAACAATAAGTATCACATACAGGTTGCAGTCAAGGTGGGGGTGGGGTTCAGCTGAGCAAAACATTGTATAATTATACAGGAGGTGGAAGAAGTTTGACAATGAATAAGTACCATGTATAACTACAATGGAGGGGGGTGGAGTTCAGGGTAGGTTTCAGGGTAGGTTTCAGCTGGACAATGAACATTACATGACAGTGTCAGTGGTGCAACAGATAGCACACTCATCTTTGGTGCAGAAGACTGTGGTTTCTATTCCCACATCAGGTAGTTTGATTGGTGATACTGCAGTGCAGCATAAAGGGAGTGCTGTACTCCATAGTGTTCTGTCCTTTGGATGAGATATTAAACTGAGCTTGAGTTGATGGTAGATAAGGTGGATGTAAAAGATCCCATGGCACACCTGGAATAGAGTAGGGGAAGTTTCTCTGATGCTCTGGCCAAATTTCCCCTGGAGGCCACTAGCTTAGTGGGACTAACCCAATCAAAAAGGAATAAATAAAAATAAAAAAATATTAATATACAGGATGAGGGTGGGGGTTGTCTATAAATAATTAGCATTGCATATAACTTAATTGTAGGTGACATTAGAATTTATAGGTGAATGCTGGGCTAACTGCCCTGAAGGGCCATTTTGAACCTAGCTGATAACCTAAGGTTGGAATCAAACCCTGCACATTGTGCTAATGAAGCAAACACCTTAAATTACACCAACCACTTACTAATTTAGCTGGATAGTGAAGATCACATAATTATACAGGAGGTAAGAGGAGTTTATCAATGAATAATAAACAGATCCAGAAAGGGTACTTTTGTTCTAGGAACTTATGATACACTTGCTTGATTGCTGAAAAAAAGTGCTCAAACTCCTACTAGCCCAATCTCCCATTTCTGCATAGCCCTCCCAACACATGACTCTGTAAAACTGTATAGCCCTAGAAGAACCCTAACTCTAAGCATAAAACTTCCACCGAGTTCCTAAATCAAGTCCTCACTCCTTTATCCTAAAACTCCACTCCCTAAGTCCCAGATCTCTCCTTAAACTGACAGCTGCAACTCCCTCTCTTTAAACCTAAATTCCCAAATCACTCCCTAACCCTAAAGCTCTCCTCTGACTCCCCAAACCTATAATTTCCTTCTTGTTCACTAAACCCCAAAATCCCTCTAACTCCCTAATGCCAAAATCCCACTCCTGCTTCCTAACTCCAAAATCTCCATTCCTTCCACTTTCTAACCATAAAATACTCTCCTGCACAGCTTCCATCCTTATATCTCTTGGACATTAATAATGTATTTGAGTAATGTCTAGCCACTGCTTGCCCAAACTCATATTTGAGCTCTAGTACGTTTGGCTGCCAACACAAGCTAAAAGATGCTCAAGTCCCTGGTTTCCATACAGTAGTATTCAAGTGCTTACGACTAGAGTGCTTATAGAAGGCTTTGAATAAACATCACTATGGAGATGCAACTGTGGTTCAGCTGGACAGCAATTAGCACATGTGTGTACAGGAGGTAAATGAACACTCTTCCAAGAATAACAATAGTCTTTTTTGCAAGTCTTGGAGAGGTCTGGAACTGTGAATAACTAGCTTTTCATCAAAAAAAGATCAATAATTATTTCAATTATGTTTAAATATTTAAGTTGAACTTACAGTGATCTGTGTGGTGATGCCTTTTTGTACTTTTCTGCTTTTTCGTAGTGACCTATGTGGTGATGCCTTTTTGTACTTTTCTGCTTTTTCGTAGTGACCTATGTGGTGATGCCTTTTTGTACTTTTCTACTTCTTCCCATGTTTTAGCCAAAAATCTGTTTGCATGTTTTAGTTTGTTCTGGGACTTGGGGGAAGAGTGTGTTTCTACATTATTCTGTACTTCTATAGCCACAAATAGAATTACTTGTAAAAGCTATCCGTTTATATTTTAAACCCTGTTGGGCCATAGTCTTGTAGTTTAATTCACAGTTGTGGTAGGACTGTGTACTACTGCCATATTTTAGCCTTTGTGATTTATTACTGCATTGTTTCCATAAACAGTGTTACCAGTAAATTTCTGCATATTCTGGTGCCTTAAACTGTAGTAGAAGTTCAATACTGAGAGAAATATCTTTGCTCCAGTTTGTGCTACATTCATTTTATATTGTGCTTATGATTTACGTACTTAAAGTTGCATTCTGTGTCTGCCCTATACTCCACTAACACATTAAGCTAAAGTTTCTGAAAGAGCTCCAGTATTGGCTTTATTTGATTGGATGCCTCTTTAGCTAGCCTGTTTATTCCTTGAAAAAAAAATGGTGGTTTTATAAGGCAGTGTCTATGGCTTCCACCCCTTATAGTAATCTGATTTCCAAGGTCCCTCCCTTCCCTCTTTCATTTCTGTTATCTGTTGTATAAGCTATTTATGTACTCTTTCAACCCATTGTCTTCCACAGAGCCATGATACTGAGTGTCTCAGCAAACTAGTATTGCTCTTGAGTAAGCCTTTTTTACTACATATTGTTTCTTGCTCATTTTCCTAGAGCTCAGCAAAGCTTGGAGTCCTAGCCTGTGCTGAGAAGTGTTTTACTTGTATACAGTGCCGTCCAGGCAAAGTTAAGTATCTTTGATTGCAAAATCACACTTGCTTAAGTTATTTTGAGTGATCGGTACTGTTTCCTGCTTTTATGTGTGCATTTCACTGTATGTTTTGTAAAAAAAATTGCTCTTCCTCTCCCTGTTACTGTTGTAAGACTGTCTTGAAATTTCCTTCAGCAAGGGATTTCCTGTTAGCTGTTTAATTGGTTTGTGGCAGCATTGCATTTGGGGGTCTCTTCTACTGGGATTTTAAATTAGGAGGAATGGATTAATTCATCTTGTGGCAGGAGGACTCATAGTGTAGTGATTTTGCTGGTGAGTGGGCTCATTAGATTTCTGAGTTTTTCAATGCTGCTATTAATTTTGTGCATTTACGTATGTTAGCAGTGCCTTGTACAGTAGCAGACACCTAGAAAAAAAAATTGCCTTTAGAATGGTCCATGAAACTGTACCCTGTTATGCAGCAATATGGAAGAGATACCTTGTATCCCGACAAGCTTAGAGCATTAGTTTGGCATCAACTGACAATACCTACCGAATTAGTAGAATTCAGTATTGTGTAAACATGAAAGTTGGTGGACTTTAGTAGTATTTAGCATAATATGCCCAAATAAAGCACCGTTAAAGCACCCTTAATATCCTTAAACCAATCCATCACACACTTGTCACTTACCAATCAAAGGACTGGACTGTAAGGATATGCAATTTCCTAACCTCTTTCTAATAATTGTCTCAGGTTTCTTGACAACCACTTAATCCTTAAAGAAACAGAAACAATATACAACAGGTATTACAATAACACTAGTAGCTAAACTCTCACATACAAGCATGCATCAGGTTGGCAAAAGCATGCAGACAATGCCTACCTGACAGCACACAACACACACGTAGACTAACATATGCTGAGGCATTTAAAAGATGTCTTCCTAGATAACAAAGACTGTCTAGACCACCTGTTGTCAAAGCCATGCCTCTGCAAGTTCAAAGGCACTCAGAAAAAAACAACAAATAACACCATAGATACTGTCACTCTCTGTGGAGCCCCAAATAATAAGCCCCTAAGGAAATCGAACACACTTCCAAGGCTCTCAACACAGAGAACTCCATTGTAAGGTATTCTGATGCCCCTCTAACCAGGCTGAACAAGGAGAAAGATAACTGTTAGTTGCTTACAAGGAACCAGGATCTGCCAAATCATGCACAAACTCAAATCATTATGCCACAGGTACCAGTATAATTCCATCATAGTCCATGTAGTTGTAAATGACCTGAGATGTACATCCCTGAACTTTATGAACAGAGACATTATGGAGCTTTTAGATTATGTGTCAGAGGCTGGTTGGAACCTAGCATTGAGCAACATATTACCATCACCGAGAATGATGCCACAAAATGGGGAGTGTCCGGTGTCATTCTAAGGGGATCCAATATTTGTCAGGTTAGCAGAACATGGTTAACAGACTATGTTGCTTTGCCAAGGATGATCTGCACCTTTCCCCTCTAGGCATTTGACTATTGGCTAAAACTTTATTCATCCCGATAATGTATTTTTAGGCAATGTCAAATTGATGAACCAATCGACATAGCAAAATCAAATCAACTGAAACTCAAGGTGTTACTGCTCAGTGCCAGGAGCTTAAAAAAAAAAACCTACGCTTCTTCTAAGACCTTCTCTCTCTCTCAAGAAAACAGACATCTGCACAGTTACTGAGACATGGTTTTAAGTGTCAGAGTGCACCCCAACAATGCAAGGTTTCAGTGCCTTCCATACTTTTAGACCTGTAGCTGCACAGGCAAGTGATAAAGGAGGAGGTGTCTCAATACACATCAATAGACATAACCCAGCCAGTTATATGTCACTCTCCATGTTCCAAGAAGTTTGAAATACATACTTGGACTTACTGGAGACACTTATAATGTAACGTCCTACTCATGGGAGACTTGGATTACCCATCTATAGACTTGGAATCCTACACAGCCGCAAATTAACAGCATAGAGATTCCTGGACTTCATAAATACAAAACCTATGATCAAACAATGAATATGCCCACTAGAGGCTCCAAGATACTGGACGTTAGGCTAACAAATATGGGAGAATGCTGCACCCTCCCAGTGTCTCGTCCTCCCTGGTAAGATCTGACCATAAAGTTGCCTCCTTCAAAATCAAAATTAGCTCCATAATCCCATTAAAAACAGTAATAGTTAGGAACCATTCCAAGGCAAATTACCTTTTGTTAAGTGATGGTTTGTCAAAAATTCAATGCCCATCCAAACCCTGAGAATACAGCAGCCTGGCTGAATTGCTTTAAGAAATTCTGTGCAACAATGTCAATGGCTACATAAGAAGTAAGCCCAGGACTAGTCCCAGCAAAAAAAACAAATGCGGCATTTCACACTAAACAGGGTATACGACAAAAGGAAAAAAATATTGCAAAAATCAGAAAGGGCAATTCCCATAAAGATAAAATCTCTTTCATCAAACTAAACAGGTGACCAAGATAGGTAATTATGTCAAGCAAAGCCAACTTTTAGGATAAGATAGTCTCCATGTGAAAGATAACCATAAGGCCTTCTTCACCTATGTCAGAAACCTCAAGGACAGCACACAGCAATGTTCTGAACTGGAGGTTAATGGTGCCACATCCCCCTGTCCTGGCAATATAGTGAACATGTTAGCCAAAAGTTAAATTCAAAATTTACCCCCTTCTCACCCCAGCCATCTCCCACAAATACCCTTAAAAATAGCCCCTCCGACTATAACTAGGGACTGTGCACTGGCTGTACTCACTAAAGCCAAGAACACAACCCAATGGACACCGATAACATCCCAGGATACTTCCTGAACAGTTTGACTTGTCAGAACCCCTGGAGTCATTATTTAACTATAGTCTTAAAACAGGCTTTGTGCCATATGAATGGAGGACTGAGATGATTATCCCCCTTCATTAAGGAGGACCTTCAACAGATCCTGGATACTACTAGTTTTATTTGCAAAGCCATGGAAATAATTATCATGGAAATTATTGACAAGGACATAGGAGACCTCCAGACAAAGGTATCCATTCCAGTTTGGCTTTATCAAAGGAAGGCCATGCCTACTGAAGCTAGTGGACTTCTTTGAAAAGGTCACTAAGGCAAAATTGTGTATGTTGCCTCCAGAGATCTGGATAAGACTTTTGATACAATATCCCACTCAGGCATTATTAACAAACTTATGTAACTAAGTATAAACCTCTTTATAGCATGCTGGATAGCTAGCTAGCTCACTGATAGGACTAAGGAGGTTAAAATCAGTGAGGCAACTTCCACAAAAAAGCCAGTCACCAGTGGAATCCCAAAGGTCTCTGTGCTAAGCCCACTTTTTTTTGGAATCTACTTCTCAATTGTCAAAGCAAATGTTAAAGGTCTTTGGCTAACAAAATTCACAGATGATTGCAAACTGGCAGGAAGGTCTAACATACATACAAGCTCTTGGTGCCAATGTCATGGCTTAAAACTCAATACAAAGAAACACATTATAGTAGTTTGTGAAGTTGGCCACCTCAGGTAACTACATCACCAATAAAACAGATGCTTCACTTCAACCTCCTAGAACAAAAGTACCCTTTGTGGATCTGGGAACAAATGTAGAACGTAACTTAGCCTTTGACCAACATGTGTCAGGGGTACTAAGAAAATCCTTCTATGTTTCTCAGCTTATGAGCAAGGAAATGGATTCTAGGTCCAGAGAGGTCATCATACAACTCATAGTACAATGCCCCATTTGGTATGTCCCTCACCAAAAGCATTCTGCATCTGGAACATCCACAAAGGTTCCTTACCAAAATAATGTATTATCTTGATTGCCTCAAAGCCCTGTGTCTTTCCTCGGTATCATACAGACTTCTGAGAGGTGATCTTTGCCTGGCATACAAGGCATCCCTGGACCCTGTTTTAATGAACTTTTTTCACATCAGCAAAATAGACAGCATTAGAACTACTAGATTAAAAGAGCTAAATTTTGCTTGTGGCATAAAGAGAATATGTTGGAGAGACACATATGTTTCTCGGAGAATTCACATTCTCTGGAACAGGATCCCCATCCTTGTGAAGCAGAGTTGTAGCCTACCCCTATTTAAGTGCAAATTGGATCAATGGATGAGTAATCAGAAATTCACCCCTGGTCTGGCACTTAAGCCTGTCATAGACAGATGCAGTCAGTAAAATCACTCCCTATATAAATCAAATTTGGGGTCACATTTGGGTTTCACAACTAGGCCTATAAGGGTCCTAGTGGTTGTTAGCCTAGTATACACTTATGAACCTATGGACAAGTCAAAAACAAGTGCAATGGAGGTGGGGGCAGGGTTCAGCTGGATAGTGAATTACAGTGACACATGAGGTGGGTGGGCAGTTACCCAAGAGAAAGAGCAGCATATTCCACAGGTGGAAGGATGACTCAAGACAACAAACATTACAATACTGATTATGCAGTGGGGGACAAGGGACATGGACATTCTTATACTTGTCATACAAAGTGAGAAGGGCCATTCTTCATATGAAAAGAAACAGCCAACCTAAACAATAAGCATTTCCACATTGGGAAGGCAGGAGAAGGGAGGAAGGAATATAGACAGAGACAACTGATATTTATATATTATGATGAAAGATAGGGACCCTAGACAGTTTCTCTGTATTCTACCACAATGTTACTATCTATGAGCAACTCAAAGCAATCAGCATTAACAAATATTATAGTGTGAAACTGAGGAGGTCCTAAACACAGACATTACTGTACCTTTATTTATTTATTTATGTATTTATTTAGATAATTAATTTTAAGCTTATTTACCTGGTAGGTGGTCTGGTCTGAATAACTTTTTTCATTTTAAAAACAAGACATAAGGCAAATACAGGGTACCGTACAGATGGCCAAGAACACCGCATCAATGGGCACAGACAATATCCCAGAATACCTTCTAAATAGCATAAAACATGACCTATCAGGCCCTCAGGAATTGTTATTTAACTGTAGCCTCCAAACAGGCTTTGTGCCTTAATGAATGAAGAACAGCAACAGTCATCCCTCTGCACAAAGGTGGGCCATCTACAGACTCTGGAAACTACAGACCCATAGGTTTCATTAGTCTTATATGCAAAGACATGGAAAGAGTTATCATGGTTATGATCAATAATGATATAGTAAACCTCCAGGCACTGGACCCAACCCAATTTGGTTTTATCAAGAGCAGGTCATGCCTACTCAGCCTGGTGGACTTCTTTGAGAAGGTCACCAAAGCAATGGATGAGGGCAAAATGGTTCACACTGCCTGCCTTGATCTGGCCAAGCATTTGACACAATACCTCACTTGGGTATTGTTGACAAACTCAAGAGGTTATGTACAAACCCATATGTTACCTGGTGGATAGCCAACTGGCTCACAGACAGGACCCAGGAAACTAACATTGGGCAGTCCACCTCTACAAAGAGGAGAGTCACAATTGGAATCCTTCAGGATCAGTCCTTGGACCACTCCTTTTTGACATTTACATCTCTGAAGTCAATGCCAATGTCAGTGGTCTCTAGCTGACTAAATTTAAAGATGATTGCAAATTAGCAGCTGTCATCGAATCCCACACTGATACAAATGTTCTCCAGGAAGGCCTGACACAGCCAGACAACTGGTGTCAGAGCCATGGACGAAAACTAAATGTGAAGAAATGCATAATAGTGTCCTTTGGGAAGTCATCCACTCTGGTAACTATCATATTGACAAAGAACCCCTTAGAGTTGACCCAGTAGTCAGGGACTTAGGGGGACACATAGACAGTAATCTAACCTTTGACCATGATGTTTCTACAGTAGTGAGGAAATCATTCTATGTTGTGTGACTTATAAACAAAGGTATGGTATCTAGGTTCAAGGAAGTCATTGTTCCACTGTATTCAGCATTCATCAAACCTATCATTGAGTACAATGCCTCCTTTGGTATGTACCTAATCAGGCATATTTAAAAAATGGAACATCCACAGAGCTTTCTCAGTAAAAGAATACAGGGCATAAGTAAAATGTCCTATGCAGACTGCCTCAAAGCCCTATCCCTGTATTCTGTCTCCTACAGGCTGTCGAGGGGCGATCTATGCCTGGCATACAGGGCATTGTCAGACCCCACTGTGATGGACCTGCTGTATATCAGCAAAACAAACTGTACCAGAATTACCTATTCTAAAGACTTAAACCTTGCCTGTGATATAAATTGGACCTGCTGGAGAGACAGGTATATATCCCAGAGACGACCCTGTCTCTGGAACAAGCTCCCCATCCATGTTAAGCAAAGTTCCTTCCTAACCCAATTCAAGTGTAACTTGAACAATTGGTTGGAGAACAGGAAATTCATCCCTGACTCGGCACCTATGCCCCTAATGGATACAGGCAACCTGTAAATGGTTCATCTCCCAGGCCCCTGCTTGTAAATGTTTCATCTCCCATTCAAAATATGTACAGTACTAGTGATTGCATCATTGCTGACAGATGTGATTTGCATAAAAACACTCTATAAAAACGCAAAAGGATGAGCATTTGCATTCAGTAAGCATGACAAAGAATCTAATGCACTTTATATCATACTGACATCCTAACAAACAGAGAAAGCCATTTAGCATGAACAGTAACACACTTTATGTGTAACTAGATTCAGTACATTATAAATATGTACTTTTCAAATTAATCTCATCAAGTGCAGAGTAGTGTCTATAAACACCAAAAAAACCCCTAATAATTCATTTTTTGGGAAGACCTAATGCCATACAAAAATTAGCAAGGACATCTAGCATTCCAGAAGTAGCTACATTTCTTTTCATTTATAAGGTGGGTACCTAGAGATTTCTTGATTAATTTAATATTAGCAATCTGCTAAATATTTTCAGGTATAGAGCTACAAGAAGCAATGGCAATTTTGAAAAATTACCTTGCAGGCATATTGTATAAAACATGTTTTTGTAATTGTATGAAGTCTGAATTACTGTCTCATATACTTATTCTTATACATCATTTTTTGTTTATTTCTTCGCTCCTCTGTCTTCTCTTTTTTTAGCTGGCTACCATCTCTATCAGCCTGCCCTTAGCTACCTCCCTCTTTCATTTTTTTCAAAGCTGTTTGTAAACCCTCCCCCCCCTCACATCTTCTCTCCATAACTAAACTCTTAACTACCTTCTGTCTCAGCTCTGCTCCCAGCCACCTTCCTCTTCACAACAAACCATGTCACCATCTCTTACTAATACCTAACTTTCTTTTGTTGCTCTTTTCTGCAATCCTAACAACTCTCAATTAAATGTAAACATTTTCACTTCACTATCTCTCTAGGAAGTCTTCCTCTTACATATGCATTTTTTTTTGTTTTCTGTGTCACCGTTGCCCTTTTTTCATATTTCAGATTTGTTCTCAGATATTTTGTTTTCTTAGTGAAAATCTGTATATCAATACTTGTTCTTTTTTCCTCATTAAATATCAATATCTATGATGCTATTTTTGTTATTAATATTATTCTTATCTAATGAGATACAAAATGTTTTGTCTTATGAATTGCTATGAAAATAATGTATAACTCTATGTTTTGTCTCTCTACAAAATCTATATGTATGCCATAATACTTAATTGCTAGATATAAATGTGAAACACCCCAGGCCTTAGCTGAAAATAGTTACTTTTGACTCAGTCAGTCTTTCTAGGGAAACAAATGTCAAAGAAACAAATTACATCAAGAATAGGAAAGATTTCTGAATGCAAGCCTCTTAAGTAGTGTGGGAGGTATATTTCATGCAAGTGATTTAGTGTAAGAGCATTTAGTAGTAGAGAGACCCTAGCTCCAAATGGCAGTCAGTTTCCTTTGGGAACACTACACATGCTCGAGTTCCAAGCACTCAGAGACAAGTTTCTCAATATCAAGAACTCAAGCACCTTGTAACCCATGCAGCCAGCTGTTCAAACCCGAACTCAAATATGAGTTCAGTCAAGTAGCTGCCACACACATCTGCTTGCATCCTAAAGAAGGAAGTGCTTGTGGGATAGGTATATCTGGAAGGGGAGTGGGGAGATGAACTTTAAGTTTAGGGAGGGGTGGGATATTTTAGGTTTAGAGAGCAACTGACAGTTTATGTATAGGGATGGAGGGGGATTTTACATTTAGGATCATGGGATCATAGGAGGTTGATGGGTTAATAGCCCTGGGGCCCTTCCAAGCATAGCCAAGAGTTTATCCTCCAAAATAAACCTCAGTCAGCACCTGTCACCCTTGTCAGTGAGGGACACAGGTGGAACCCCTGGGATAAATTTGTAGTTTCCCATCCACTCGTCAAGGTTGCGCTTGAAGAGGATCAGCGAGGTGCTCTGTTTGACTTGTATGGGAAGTCTATTATAGGATCATAGGAGAAAATATCTGTTCATAGGTAAGTACTAGGCTAACTGTCCTTTTGGGCCATTTTAAGCCTAGCCAGTTACCCTATGCGAAAATCAAACCCTGCACCTTTGTCTGTAAGGTAAACACCTTAATTATTATGCTGACCTCCACAGAGAGCAAGTGAGACTTTAGGTTTAGAGCGAGGAAGGGAATTTTATTTATTTATTTGCTTTTGTTTACTGGAAAAGTCCATCTGTGAACTGAAATGCTCATTTCATTGGATTCCCAGGGAGAAAACCTCTAAAACAAGGATCGAAATACATTTGTGAAAAGTCAAAAGAAAAACAGTCAAAAAACATTATTTGCAAAGTATTTCAAAGCAGACAGTCAATTAACATTACTTACAAGCATATCATATTAAGCAAATATATGCTTTCAAGATATTTAGTAAAATGAAAAATACTCTATTAATACACTTGCACATTATCCAAAGCAGACCGAGTTAGGATGATATACTTCAAACTGTAGGTATGGTACAGTCCCATAGTTTATTAGTACCAGGTGGTATTTGAGGGCAGATTTGAATTGCAGCGGGATATTTAAAAGCTTCATGTGGTTTGGAAGTTTATTCAATTCCTTGATGATAGTGACAGAGAATAGTGAGTCACTTTAATAATTATTTAATGTGTTAGCAACAGTTAGTAAGTCACTGTAATTATTTGATTTATTAGCAGCAGTTAAGTTCTGAGGATCATAGAGTTATGTTTGGTGCATCCCACTGCATTTGAATTGACAGCTAGGAAGTTTTAAGTTGATGGTGAAGTATTTTGCATACTGGAAGTAGCTGGGAGAGAGTTATGTGCTGAGGAAGTTTCTGTCAATTGAAGGTATTGAGTGCCTTGCAGCGATGGGAGTGATTGAGAGGGTGCAGGTGAATTTGTTAATTTTCTTGTAGGTGTTTTCTAGTTTGTGTATGGTGGAAGAGGTAAGATTTGTGAACGTTATTGAGGCATATAGGAGGATAGAAAGGACATAGGAGGTGGCAGCCAGTTCTCTACTATGATCACCTAGAAAGTGCTTTGCTCTATAACGAGACCCTAGTTTGCAGTGGGTCATTTTGACTGTCGTTTGAATGTACAGAGTAAATTGTTAACTTATCAATAACTCCTAGTAATATTGTGTTGATGATATTTTCAATTTTTGTGTTGTTTGAGCAGATAATATTAAAGTCAGTGCTGTTTTGATGTACGTTTTTGGGAAGGAATAGGAGTAGGAGTAGTTTGGTTTTGTTGGAGTTTTAAGAGCAATATAAATTTACTTAGTTAGTTTTTTTATATATGTGAAAGCCTCCTGTGTAATGGTTTCCAAGGTGGGAAGATTTGCTAGCTGTTTGTATTATAGAGGTGAGTTTTGATTCCTTGTGCATGCCATTAATGAAGATATTGAAAAGTACTGGCCCAAGTATGGATCCTTGGGGGACTTTTCTAATAACTGGCAGGAAGAGGGAGTGGGTGTCATTTCACTTTGCAGACTGGGTGCTATTGTTTAGATAGCTGGTGAACCAGCTAGTTGAGGGAGTTGTGATGCATATAAGAGTTAGTCTTTGAAGGAGTAGTTGGTGTGATATCATGGAGAAGGCTTTTGACAACTCCAAGAAAACAATGCAGACAAAAAGTATGTGAGTTTTTACTTTGATTAATGATACCTAGGAAATGTAGTAGGGCAGTTCCAGTGCTTTGGAGGGGTAGAAAACTATGTGGGTAGGAGAAGGCAGTTGGTTATCCACTAGAAGGGCTGGGAGTTGCTGAAGTAGGCATTTTTTCAAGTAATCTGGAGAAGGAAGGAGGGAAAAGATTGCTATAGGGCAATAGTTTGGCAGTTCAGTGGATGTGCCACCTTTGTGCAATGGTATTATGAAGGAAGCCTTCTATAGGGCTGGGGTGTAGTTTTCTGTAATGGAAATACTAATTGGGATAGATACAGGGTAGCAAATGATGTCAGTGGCTATTTTGTTATATTCGGATGGCAGGTTATCAGGAGCTAGTGCTGTGGGTTTCAGTCTTTTAATATATATTTTTAATGGTATTTCTTTGGATGGTTGTTAGATTGAGTTGAGGTGTGGAGCTATGGACTGGGAGGATTGTATGGGGTGTGTACAGGTTACTATTGTCTGAGGTTAAGTATAGTACTGAATATGAAGTGGTTGTTGAATTTGCCTGCAATGTCCTGGCTGGTTTCAGATGGGAATGGATTAGGAGTGGGTTTTCTGCCTGATTTTAGGAGGTTGTTTAAATTTTGTCAAAATTTTTTTTGTACATGTGGTCTGGTTCATGGAGAAGAAGTTATTTTTATCATAATGAACTTGTACTTTTGTGCAGTTTCTGAGGCACCAATATGTACATAGGTAGGATTGGGACCTAGTTTTGAGCCACTGTTTCCAGACAAGATTGTTTAGTTTGACAGGATAGCAAAAGAGCAGAATTTATCTTGAGTCTTGTTGCTTTAGTATGGTTAAGAAGGAGTTATTGAACTGACAAGACAGCTTCACCTGGCGGCATATATTTGAGGAGTTCCCAGTCACATTATTTAAGTGTGTAATTAAATATGGGTTTATCAGAATCAGTTAAATTTCTCAAAGAGTTGAAGTATGGGTGTTTTTTTTTTTGGCATTCCCTGTTGATGTAGTTCAGGTGATGATTGCTGAGAGAGAGTTGCTAGTTTTAAGTTTTTCAGGGTTGACTGAGAGTATGCAGTCTAGTATGGATGTTTTTTGAATACCATGTCAAATTGGATTGATTGTTGGATTGACTGAGTGAAATATTAGAGGTTAATATTATGGCGAGTAGAGTTAGGTTTGTTGGAGGTATAATCTGTGTTAAGGCCACCGAGCAGGAGATTTTCTTGGTTGAAAGTAGGTGATAAATAGTATCAATGGTATGTTTTCAGTAGTCTTGGCATTTTTGGGAGAAGGGTGGATGTTGGCAGCAATGAGGTTTATGGATAGTTTGATTGTTTAGGTGGAGTTTGTCTGTTAGTATTTCTTCACTGCTGTACTGTGGAATAGTTGGGGGGTGGGTATGGTTTGTAAGGGGGCTTGAAAGATGATGGCCATGCCCCAGCCCGTTTATTATGTAGTCTTTCCTAATGATGGTGTAACTGGGGTGTAACTGGGAGGAATGATTTTTCCAACTTTAATTTCATGTCTTAACCAGGTTTCAGTGATAGATAAGGTATGGGATTAATGGAACCCAATCAATGCGTGGAGGTCAGATATCTTACTACAGATGCTGTGGCCATTGAGATTATATATTTGTAAGCTGGAATAAGAAACTGTGATTTATTGTATTTCAGAGGATTACTGAGGAGGGGAGTTTTTATGCAGGGGTTTGGCTGGGTTAGGTGTTGGGTTTGTTTAGATGGGGCTAGTTTTGAGTAAGGGTTGGGGTGTACATCTCCACTCTCTGTTAGTTTATTGGGGTGGGTGACAGAGTCTTTGAGGTCATGGAGAAGCAGTTTTGGTACTTTTTTTGCACTGGACAGTAGAATTTTGTACTTGTTATAGAAAGGTAGGTAGTGTATCTTTTTTGCGTAGGATTTTATCTATGCTGAAAACGGATGGTCATATTAGGTAGATGCATCCATGCACAAGGGGTGCATAGGTTTTTGTGCTGGACTTTGAGTGTAGGTTGGGCATGATTTATAAATAGGCCTAGCATAGCTAAAGTTCCTATTAGGGGAAGTAGATGTATATTCATGTTAGAAGGTGTGAAATAAATATATAGAAGAGTATAGAGAGGAAATAAAAGGAAGAAAACTACTAAAATATTGGGATGCACCTATTGGCGAGGGGGATTAATAAGAGAAGAATGGGGGAAAATAGATAGTTGTTTTCTGATTTATAATTAATTAGTTATTTATTAGGTTTTAAATGGTTGGCTATATTGTCTGGTCTGGTATGAGTAGTGAATCAGATGACATGTTTTGGCCAATAAATTTAATGATATGGTGTTGGGTGGGGAGCGTAGCCAAGTTACACATAGCATTGCTGAGTGGAGTGAGGCTAGTCTATGGAGAAAAGAGTCAGATTCTGAGCTATGGTAATATACAAAAAGCTATTTGTTTATTCAGCAGCAGTGTAAACAAAATCAAATGTTAAATATTTTTTAATCTTTGGGCTGTTTTTAATCAGAACAGTTATATGGTTGCTGCTTGCTGTTTTGCTTAGATTTAGAGAGAACTAGATTGAAAGGCTGTATATGTTCCGAAGGTAACCTGGAAGAATAGTTATGGAGGACACCTCCTGAACTGAAGACAGGGCAACCAATTACAAGATACCAGAGAAACAGTGCATTTAATGTTTTGTTTAGCAGCAAGGTTAGACCGTCTGAGTGTCAGAGACACTGGCTCTACTGGCTTACTTAACAGCACTTGGACATGTCAGTATTTTCTTGCTGTATTAATGTCTACTCTTGGTTTAAAGTTTCCTGAGAGGTGGAATAATTGGGATATGCAAATCCTGTCTGAGAGGTGGCTGGAGAGATATTCAGACCCCTGGCAGCAGTGGGAGACAGTTAGTTCTCCTATGTTGAGCAGCTGTATTCCTGAGGGAGGGGGCTCTAGATGAATGCTCTGTGAGGTAGGATAGTGAGCGATATGGTTTTATGCAGGTAATTCTATTGTGATGGATGCTTTGAGGTGGGTGAATGCATGGAAATTGTCCTGATAGTGTTATTAAGCAAGTTTTAATGCTATTAAGAAGTGGGAGAACAGTGGCATTAAATGTGTGGATGTTGGGGAAGTGGTTAGGGAACCAAGGATATGATGGGAGTGAAGCAGACCACACCTTCCATGTTAGCTGGCAATAATCAGTCTGTCCTTCCTCAAACGCATTGATTTGACTCTGCACACCCAGCCCAACAAAGGTAAACAAATAGCCTGAGGCAGAATTTTGCTCTCGCTGCTGAAAGACAGAAACTAAAAGTGAAGGTACACCACTGTAAACTAGTCATAAGGCAAACTCTGCGGAGTTTTAGCAGTACAACTACACTGATGTACCACTGGGTGCTTAAGGATACTAAAACATGAAGCCAGCTTACGAAAGGGGAGCTTACATCAGTAAAAAGACAGGTAAGCAATGTCCATGCATCTTGGCTTAGGCAATGCTCTTATCACTCAAGCTCTGTAAACTAGGATACAAAAACATCTTCTACAACTACCTAAAGTATTTAGAACAGTAAAGAGGCAGACAGGGTTAAATTGCAAATGCTTCTGAATGCTAGTGTGTAATTTTTCCCTTCACTGATGGAGGCATGTCATACTTTAAAGCAGCTTCTCCCCAAACTTGAATTCCTCCTATTTTTGTAGCATAATATAAATATTTACAGCAGTGAAGAGGCAGAGAAGGGTAAATTGCAGGTTTCAATGGATGCTGATGTTAACTTTTTCTTTCACACATGGGTGTGTGTCAAACTTTAAAGCAGCTTCTCCTCTTACATGAATTCCTCCTATTTTGTAGTATTATGGATGTCACCCTAACAATAGTAACTAGAGGGGAAAACCACATCCAAACCATGCATCCAGAGGGAAAGAACTGAGGCAGTTAAAACTAGTAGAGATAGGTTTAGGGAGTGATTAGGATTTTAGGTTTAGGGATGAGAAGGAGATTTTAGGTTTAGGGAGTGATTGGCAGTTTAGGTTTTCAAAGGGGGATTTTAAGTTTAAAGAGTGATTGCGACTTTAGATTTAGTGAGAGGAAGGAGCTTTTTGATTTAGGGAGCAATCAACACTTTAAGATTAGGAAGGGGAAGGGAAGGATAATTTAGGTTTTGGAAACAATAGAGGGCTTTATGGTTAGGGAGTGGGTTGGAGTTTTTAGGGTTAGGATCGAGGTTTTGGTAGGGCTAGATAGGTAAGGGAGATGCAGTTAGTGGGAGTTAGAGCACTTGCCAAAATGAGTGAGGGAAAGTGAAGAATTGTACCATGAGCAAATGACATGCAAGCACAGTAGACCCCCTTTCCTTTGTTCAGAGTAAGTCAGTGGTCTTAACCCATTAAACTGAGCTGTCCTTCATGCTGTACAGATATGTTATGTACTGCTAAGCATGGCCTGCTTTTACAACATTGCTACATGTTTTGATTGCTGAAGCTCTAAAAAACATAGCTCAAAGGTTGAAGTTGTACAGCTATTTCATCAGGAAATTATGGGATAATGGCACAATCAAACCATGCAATGGGATGATGGCCACAACAGATTTTGTATGTCCAACATACACTGTGCTGTGTCATGAAAGGAATTTTCATGGAGATCCTACAGAGCTTTTACAGCTATGGTGACATTTGTAGCATATTTTTGCACCATTTTAGAAATGCTTTCACTCACAAGTTAGGAGCTTAAAATATAACTGGAGAGATATATTCAGCATAAAAAATGAAATTTGGATAACAATTTGGATAACAAATGTACTGTAAAACATTGCTTATGTAACGTAACCTAGTAATTCAGTTTGCAATAAGCCTTTAAGTCTTCATTGATACATGGCATTTTATGATGAACAGTTTGCTAGGATTTAACATTTCAACATTTTAACTGATGCAGCCTTTATTGTGAGATATATGATAACAAGAAAGTGAGCTTATTTGCTTTAAGTGTAACTCTATAGCTTAGTTGTATCTTATTCTGTTGCATGCATTTTTTATTTTAATCTCTTCCTTGAGCCACCCAAGAACTATCATTTGAAAAGTATAGTGGTTTTGAATTTACTACTGGTATGAGCACACAATGTTTACATATATTAAAATACAGATGGGACATGAAGAAATATAGAGTAAGCTACAAAAACAGACATTACATGCAACAGTTTAAAATGTGTGGTAGAATAGTGTTTTAAATTTATTCTGCTACTTTATTATTTCTTTCAGAATTGGTCATTGACTTGTCCCTAAAATCTTGAGCCCTAATCAAAGCAACCTGGTTACTTTGTCAGTGTTTTTTTTTTCAAAACAAAAACAGTTTGTAAAGCATACAATTCTATTTGTTTCTTTGCACATTTATTCAAAGAAGATATGAAATATCAACATCCACGAGTTTACTTACCAGAGTCATATAATCGATTTTAATGCAATCATAAGGAACTAATTTAACCATTTGAAGGGGCAAAGGTAGTTTCAAAAATTATTTTATTAGCAGCAATCATCTGTTATATGACAGTCTCAATGGGAATGCATTTTATTTTCCTATTTACAGGAAACATACGTTTTCCTGCTGCCAGAATCTTGTTTCTTTTCCTAAACAAAGTGAATGTATGTATTCTTCAGATATACAAAGTGATTAGCAAGTGTTTGAAAATTCTCAACTTTTTATTTAGTCTTAAGTCTGTTAGATATTATTAATTCACTGAAAGCTTTTAGGATTTTCCTGTATTGGGCTGCTATTGTTTGGATCTGTTTCCTGTTGCTTTTGGAACAAAGTTGTCATTAATTTATTGCATTCATGTTTAGACGGGATGTGTATTAGTTTCCTTATGGAGTCTGCAACCTGACTGGGACTTATCTTGGCATTAGCAGCATAGTTCAATCTGTTTTCTACTTAATTTTTGTTATTTATTGCAGCTTCTAAGACCCTTGACCCTTTCTTCTAGACATTCAACCTCTCCTTGGATACATGCACTTCAATGGCAAGTTAAACAAAGTACACTATTTTGCCCTTAATGCAAAGTGGCTCACTTAGCTGAATGTGTATTATAATCTATATCAAGGAACTCCAGTTCATTTTTGATTTAGATGCTAGTTTTATCTATGAAACAAGTTTATTTATTTACTTATTTATTTGTTTGTCATTTGTCATCCGGACGCAGGAGTGTCTGACTGAGCAAAAGACCTTTTTCAGCAGGAGCCTGGAGAGAAAAGCTCCACAGAAAATACAATCTTTAATAACAAGCAGAACAGTAATAAGAATGAGAAAGGTACACCACGGGAAGTAAAAAGAGCAAGTTTCATAATATACATTGATGAGTAAAAAAATATACAGGTTTCACAATATTTGCAATAGGTTACAACAGAAGTTTCTTGCTAGAAGAGAAATAAAAACAGTGTAAAAGTCTAAAAATATTTACATGTTTTAGACAGTTTGACCAAATATGCATGCATGGTGTGTAGTTAGTCTTTGTATATTAGCAAAAAAGCAGTAGTTAACATAAGTTCACTTTATAATAAGAGTACAGAGATGAGACTATTTATGAGACAGTAGAGTTTCAGTAAGCAGTAGAGTGGTCATGGACAAGCTATACAATAGTTGTGCCTGATCTCTAATAAGGGTTAATGTGAGAGTATACTGTAGGGTTATACTAGGTGTATACATTGGTTATGTATTCAGTAATGTGGTGACAGGATAGGTAACAGTGCAGAGAGTGCAATTTTCATATTATAATAAATATTTGGGTGGCTTTAACATTTTATTAGACATGTTTCATCTGAATATTATTAAATGAGTTAAAGATACATGATTCATTTTGTAATGTCCATACTGACTGATTTTAAATACTTTTATCTAAATTCAAGGTTTATTTGAAATAGTTTAATATAAAGACTGTCAAATCTTGGTTAACTGAGTGCAAAACATACCTTTTCTTATATGACTGATTTTAAATATGCTGTTCTGAATTCAGGGCCTTATTTGAAATTGTGTTTTATAAAGACTTACATATGCTGGCTAAATGAGGGTAAAATATAATTACAAATGTGTGTATGTGTGCATGTGCAAGCATATTTGATTTATTAAAAGTCTGTTACACACACAGAGAAACACACACACACACACACACACACACACACACACACACACACACACACACACACACACACACACACACTCACTTGCTACTATAATACAAGCGAATACAAGAACTTAATTATCATTTTGTACTTTCTGTGCATTCTTTGTGAACAAAAATATATTGAGAATTGCAATGCAGAATTATTAAGTCTTCGGAGGAAAGACTGGTAAACGTTGCATGAAAATGCGTATGATAACTAATATATGTATTATACACGGAGAAACTTCTGAAAGAAGTATTATTTCAAAATAATAGCCCATCCAAAAACCTAATGCATAGGACCTCTTATTATCAAAATGATACCTGGCAGTGTTGGCTGGTCACTTCAAATCAAAGAGAGGCTGCAAGAGACAGGTGAATGGGTGGGAGCAGCTAGAAGGGTTGGGACCAACTAGAAAGGGATGGAGCCATGTTACACTGGGATCAATCCTGAACATGCTTCCAGGATTAAAATAATAACAGATTTGTGTTAGTTTAATTTTTGCTGCACAGAGATAGTAGTCACAGCCTGTAGGCTTATGCCCATACACATTAGTCTTGCAAAGTCAGAATTACAACAGTAAATGGCAGGGCCAGTCATTTCATTCTCACACTAACACCCCCCCACCCCCATCCCAATTGCCTACCCAAAGTACCTGGTTTGAACCTAGAAACTTACAAAATGAAAAAAAAGACAACATTTACATTACTGTATTGCTTTCACATAAACAGCAAAAGTCAGTGCTTCTACTCACTCAATCTCACTAATAAAATAAAATAGCAGTGATTGCATTAATTTAATCTGTTGTACAGAAACAGTAGTTACAGGCTTGTATGACAGCTGACTTTACCCAAATACACATTAATCTTGTAATTCCACAATTACAACAGTAAACTGCAAGGCCAGTTAACTAATTTCATTCACAAACAGTCCCCATTACCTAACTAAAATAACTGTTTTTACCCTGTCAGGATTAAAGTAGAAAGAATAGTTGTTTAAAATCTTGCCATAACCATAGATGTCCTTCTGTTCTATGTTTACAGTATTCTTTACATATGGGTTGTATTCTTCCCAATGATCCAACATCCCAACTGTATGCAAAAGCTTAAAGCCACTGCCTGTATGTGGGATGTCACACATAGGTACAGATAACGTCAGCCATCAAAAGGACGTCCACACATATCATCTTCAGAGTAAGCCAGCCTTGTCATCCTAGGAAAGAACAAGTTGTAGAGGGAAGGCTGGTGCAATAGAATACTGCAACATAGAAGAAAAGGACATCTATGGGTATGGTAAGATTTTACACAACAATTCTATGCCCTTCTATTCAATGTTGCAGTATTCTTTACATATGGGAGTCTGCAAAAGGGAACACAGGGAGGAGGATGGATCAGAAGAAAACTAAGAAGAAGCATTTTCCACAAATCCAAGCAGAATTGCCCTGGCAAATCCTGCCCTGGATCTGGAGATAGTATCTAACTGGTAATGCTTTGTAAAAGTATGAACAGATGACCAGGTGGCAGCTTCCAAAATGGAGTGAGCATCTAGGCATTTAAAGAAAGCCCCTGAGGAGGCAACTGATCTGGTGAAATGGGCCTTAATCTAAGATGATAAGGACTTCCCATGAAAATCATAGCAAAACACAATAGCCTTAGAGATCCATGTAGATATAGTTTGTTTGTAAACAGGTAAACCCAGAGCCCTGGGATGAAAGGACACAAAAAGTTGATTAAACTTTAGTTTTGTCAAGGTAAAATCTGAGTTGTCTATGTACATCTAAGGAATATAGAATCCTCTCACTAGGTGATTGAGGCGAAGGGAAGAAAGTAAGCAACTGGATGGACTGATTAAGAGACATCCCATTCACCACCTTAGGCATGAAGGATGGATTACTTTTCAAAGATGCTCTGTCCTTATGGAAAACCAAAAAGCAGGGTGAAGCCATCATGCCTGAATTTCAAGGACCCTCCTAGCAGAGGTTAAGGCTACTAGGAGTACTGTTTTCCATGTTCAAAACTTTAGAGAAGCAGAGTCTGCTGGCTCAAAATGGTGAAGATCCCAAGGAGGAGGAAGTGGTTTCCTGGGAGGTAACATGTGTAGGACACCTTTAAGAAAAAGCTTAACTTCTACCCTGGAAGCTAAAGGGGGAGATAATGGTAAGCAAGCAGACAAGGCAGAACAGTGGACTTGACTGAGGAATAGGAAAGACCACTGCTAAGCAAGTCACACAGGTAAGAAAGCACTAAAGGAATATCCATAAATAGGGGATCCTCTTTTCTTTTTTGGCACCAGATAGAAAATCTTTTCCACTTGGAAATGTAAGATTTTCTAGTATTGGATTTTCTGGCCTCCCACAAAACCCAAAGCATGTCCTTAGAAAATAGCTGCATGAAAGGAATCTAAAGTTGATCATCCACAAGGTCATTTGCAGAGCTGACAGATGTGGATGGATCAAGGATCCCTCGTCCTGAGTGAGTAGGTCCACCTGGTGAGGTAACTTGTAGTGATGACCCTTGGCTAATTGCAGAAGAAGAGAGAACCAGTGCTGTCTTGGCCAAAACGGGGTCACTAATAAGATTTTTGTTTATCCTGTAGAATTTTCAACAGGATCTTCGGAATTAAAGGGAAGGGGGAATGCATAAAGAAACACTCCCTTCCATGAGAAGGATACAGCACCCACCTTCCAAGCCTGAGGATGAGGGACCCTGGCACAAATAAGAGGAAGTTGCCTGTTCAAAGGGGAGGCAAACAAGTCCATTTTTGGAGTATCCCACTGGTGAACTAGGTCCAGGAACACATCCCTGTGAAGCATCCATTTGTGTGATTGTGTCATGGATCTGCTTAATGCGGCTGCCACTGAGTTCTGAGTAGGGGGGAGATACACAGCCTGCAGTGTCACTTTGTACTGAATATCCGATTCCAATGCTTTGATGGCTAGGTGACAAAGAAGGTAAGATTTTGTGCCCCCCCCCCCGCTTGTTATGTCCCAAAGGACAATAGTATTGTCTGTAAGAATCCCGAGGGTCCTGGCATGAATAGAGGATGAAAGGTCTGCAAGGCTAGAATCAGAGCCCTCATCTCTCTGATGTTGATGAACCCCTTCTTTTGAGAGGGTAACCAAAGACCCTGTACTTTCCTGGAAGCAAAGGTTGCTCCCCAACCTATATCTGAGGCATCTGTGAAAAGCTGATGAGCTGACTGTGGTACCTGAAGAGGTAGACCGGGGTACTGACTGAGTTGTTGCATCCACCAACATAGCTCTGTCTTCAGGCATGGAAGAAGAGGAATCAGGACCTCCAAAGGATGAGCATGTTGGGACCAACCTGTCTTTAGAAACCACTGGAAATATTCTCATGTGTAATTTTTCAAAAGGCAGCATAGGGATTATGGAGGTCATGAACATCAGCACTCTCAGAAACTCCCTGGCAGTGAAGGAAGAAAGGGGCATAAGAGACTACATGTACACTATGAGATAAATTGCTTTTTCTTTAGGGAGAAAAAAACATCATTGAGTCTGTCCAAAACCTGCACCCCAAAAATATGAGATCCTGACTTGGGGTTAGACTTGATTTTTTGAAATTTATTGAGAATCCTAGGCCCTGCAGAAAAGGAATAGCTAGGTCCAGGTGTTGGAGTAACAGGTCTGGACTGCTGGCCAGAAAGAGCAGATCATCCAAGTAAGGGTAAAGATGAAGCCCTTTCAGCCTTAAATAGGCAATGGCTTGGGGCTAGTCACTTTGTGAATACCCTTGGAGCAGTGGAAAAACCAAAAGGCAAGGCAGAAAACTGAAAGTGGAAAGAACCCATGGAGAAATGCAATAACTTCCTGAATTCTGAGTGAATAGGAAGATGCAGATAGGCATCCTTGAGATTCAGAGAAGCTAAAGAAGCTTGAGGAGAAACCAGGGGATGAAGAGATTGCAGGGATAGCATCCTGAAAGAAGATTCCACCAAGAAAGTGTTTAACAGGGAGAGATCTAGGGTAGGCCTCTGAGAACCATCTTTTCTTGGAACAAGAAACATTCTGATGTAAAACCCCTTTTCCCTCTGGTCTTGAGGAACAATCTGAAGGGTGCCTTGGTTGGAAACTTGAGCAAGCAACAGAGGAAACAGATGCAATTGACTGGAGGGAGACTGAGGTATCCCCTGAAAGGGAGGAAAAGACTTCCAAGTCATAAAATATCCTTTTTTGATGACTGAAATCACCAAGGAATCCTGAGTGATTTCCATCCAAGCTGAGAGGGAAAGAAAAAGGCAAAGAGACAGAGGACTATGACTTGGAAAAGGGAGCTGAACATCACAGAGAACTTTGTCGGGGCTGAAAGGGCTGCTGAGGAGAAGGAGCAGAAACAATAGCCTTAGACTGTTGGAGTCTCCTGGAAGACTTACATAGCATGATTCCAGAAGAGGTAAAAGAGGAGGAACGCGCAGGTTTCCTGACAAAGGGAGTCTTGGCAGGGAAATTCCTATGAAATTTAGTGACTGGGAAAACAAGTAAATGTTTCAAATCCTGGAGCTCTTTACCTTTTCCCTTCAGAGATTTAAAGAGTTCAGCAGCTGCTTTGCCAAAGAGGGAAGTATTGTCCAAAGGAGTTTCAAAGAAATTGGCCTTAATATCATCAGAGAGTGCCTGAAGACATAGTCAGAAATGCCTCCTGAGAACAGAAGCAGAAGCTGATGCCCTGCAAGATGCCTCTGCTGCATCATCACTATATTTCACCGAATGTCTAGCTACTTGGGAGGAAACAGGAAAAAAGAGAGAGTCAGTGACTTAGCCTCTGAATCAGGTAGTTGGCAGAGAGCCTGGGAAGCCTGAGAAAGCAAGGCCAGAGTGTACTTACATATGTCATAGATCTGAAGTTGAAAGGCAAAACCAGCAATATCCAATGGCTGACTGAATGCACATGTCAACCTTTCCGAATGGTGGCGAAAACGTTCTGAAGGTTGTACGTGCAGGTGTCCCTTTTATGGCCGACATTAGCTGTGCCTACATGTGACGTCCCACATACAGGCAGTGGCTTTAAGCTTTTGTATACAGGCCGGACATCGGGTCATTGGGCAGAATACAACCCATATGTAAAGAATACTACAACATTGAATAGAAGGACATGTAATAGTAACAGCTGGGTTGCATACTTGAATTACTTTCATTTTGTTGACAGAAACATTAGTCACAACTTGTGTGTGCCAGTCAAATACACATTTCATTTTATTAATTTCCTTTTGTTTACTTGGGTTTCTGCAACCGGCTTTAGTCTGAAAAAAAAAAAAGAAAACATTTCAGCATATGTTTCCAACATACTAGAACGTTTTTTTTTCAGACATTCAGTATATAATTAAACAGATATGACATACATAAGAATTGCTCATAAACTTGCTAATTATTTTACAATTATCTTAAAGTACAGACAAAATAGTATTACTGTTTTGCAAAGCTTGAATTATAACAACAGTAAACAGCAGGGCCAGTTTTTTATTTCACATATATCCACAATCTCCACTGTCTACCCCACCTGCAGTATCTGATTTGATCTTATGACATCAAAAACAAAAAGAACAACAAAAAAGACAACACTGTAATTAAGGTAAGTGTTCTTTTTCTCACGTAAACAATACTCAGAGTTCAGAGTTTGTTGTCAATCTTACTTCACTTGAATGCACATGACTCTTGCAAAGCAAGCCAGAATTGCAGTCATTCCATTCACAAATAGGCATTGCCGCATCTCAACTGCCTACCCAGAGAATCTGCTTTGAGCCTATAAGGTTTAAAATAATGAAAGTAAAAGACCATATTTACATTATTGAATTTCTTTCACATCACATAGCCAGGAACTTGCACGTGATCTCAAATGCAAGAGTAGAATTTGTTTCAACAACAAAACATTGACAAACCATTCTAATGTATGTTGACTAACCCTGCAAAAAGATATAAGTTAAAAAAAAAACATGTCATCCACAAATGGCCACCCCCAGAACACATTGCATACCTAGTATCTCGTTGACACCTGCCAGGATATTATATTAAAAAAAAGAAAAAAAATCAGCCCCCAAAACACACAGACCACTACCATCTGATTAACTCTGCCAGTGTATTATGTTAAAAAAGAAAATCATCAAAGTCCCAACGCACTGCCTTCCAACATCTGGTCAACTGTGCCAGGATTTTATATTAAAAAAAAGTCATCAACAGCGCCCAAGACAAACAGACCATGGGAATATGGTTGACCCTGCCAGTGTATTATGTTAAAAAAAATAAAATACAGCCTTCAAAACACATTGCCTCCCTATATCTGGTTACCCCTGCCAGGATATTATATTAAAAAAGAAAGTCTTCAACAGCCCCCAAAACACACAGATCACAAGCATCTGGTTGACCCTGCCAATATATTATGTTAAAAAAAGAAAATCATCAACAGTCCCCAAAACACATTGCCTCCCTATATCTGGTTAACTCTGCTAAAAATGCAAAGTCGTCATCATCCCCCAAACCACACAGACCACTGAAATCTGGTTGACTCTGCCAGTGTATTATGTTAAAAAAAAAAATCAATAACCCTCAAACACATTGCCTCCCCATATCTGGTTAACCCTACCAGGATATAATATATATATATATAAAAAAAAAGAAAGTCATTAACAGACCCTAAAACTCATAGACCACTACTATCTGGCTGACACTGCCAGGAAAAAAATGCAGAAAGTATCTGGCTGGCCCTGCCAGGATAAACAAAATGAGAACCTACCTTAAACACCACTGCAATTGCTTTCTCTGAACCCTCTCACTCTCTCCCTCTCAACTAAAATGCAGGAAGAGAATGCAAGAGTAACAGGACTAATCAGCAGCCGTGTCACATATGCAGATTACATGACAGACTGCTGAGTTCACAGTCCTGTCAGCTTCCTATTTCTTGTGGTTAAAACCACAAAGACTTCTGGGCATCTTCATTGATGCCTGCAGTCTTCCCAATCCAGACTGTTTTAAAAACAGTCTGGAGACAAAAAAGATTTCTTTTTCTTTTATTTTTTTAAAGCGGAACTCGAGCACACATGTACAGTGCTCTGAGTTCCTCGTAGAATTGCAGTCAACTTTACACACTAGTTTGCAGTTCGAACTGCTACTGGTGTGTAAAGTTTAGCAGTCCAATACCACGAGTCACCACTGGTGGTACTTAGAATAAGAAATTATCCCTTATGAGTCTAGCTTGACCCAAAACATTTATCAGCTCTGCATCTTGCTTATTCATAATAAAATTAAAAAAATATATATAGCGTATGAACTTCTGTGTTCACTAGGCTCAAACATTTTAACAAAGCAACTTTATTTATTTTTGCATTTGTTTATTAGATTAGTCCACTTTTTACTGAAGGTCTGGGGGGAGCTGCAACCCCCAACGAGATGAGGATTAGGTGAACACCAAACACTCCTTACCTCAGAGCCCCCACTAATTATATATACCAACTCCAAGATTTCACTACGATGGGGAAAGGTTTCCCTATATCTATATTATCGATAAGTAAGTACTACATTCTGCTTCCTTTATGTTGGCTGTAGATTAATATGTGTGTAAATACCATTAAGAAGCTATCCAAGAGTTTGCACTAGAGTATAAATACTGAGCATTTGTGAGCCTGACTGCCATTTTCTAGTTAGCTGTTGAGATGTGAACATGTATGTATGTAAGCTCTGTTTGTTAACTAGTTCGTTCATATATAATGATGCTGATATCCATCCTGATGTGTTTGTATATATTGAAGCATCTGATTGAAACCCCAAGCCTTCTCATTATTTGTAATAAGATTGAACAAGTGACATGGTGTCAGAAGTGGCATTTCTAAAAGATCATGGTGACAGAAGTGGCATATCCAAAAGGACATGGTATCAGAAATTACATAGCCATAGGGCCTGAAGTCAGAACCGACATACTAAAGGAGCATGACGTTTAAAATGGCTTGGTGAGCATGATTTAAGGCACTTATCTAGATGTTGGTGGAATATGCATAAGTGGACCGTCCCAAAACTGTGCATACTTCGTAAAACAGGTAAGAAACAAATTTCAGGTATTAAATCTTGCTCAGCACTATTTCTTATTCACATAATATGAAACAAGGCATACAGAAAGCTCTAAATAATTTTTGCTTAAACAAATATGTACGATATTGATAAAAATATTCAAATTACTATGGAAAATGTTTCAAATAAAGAATAAAATAAAGGGAAATGATCACATTTTTTGCAATGCATATGCATTTTTGAATTAAGTGAATATATCTGAGTTTTCAGAAGTGTATAAAGTGTTGGCATGTTTGTGCAGTATTACAGTAAAGCTATTTCATAGAGTACAGCCATTACAGGGCATCTTTGGCAAAGTAAAGTATTTCAATGAGTTTATTGTACATTTGAATGTTGTTACCAGCTCACAGAACAGATTGTTTGTACATAATTACAAGGGACATATTTTCAGTGTGTTTGTGTTGTGGGCATGGCAGATGGATTTTGAAAGCCCAGTGCACTTGTGTTTGACAGTAGCATTGCTGAGAATTGGAGAGTGTTTGAGCGAGGGTATGACATTTTGCGTACAGGCTGCATTTTCTAATGAGGATGATCATACAAAGGCGTTCATTCTACTTTATTTAGCTGTGTCAGAAGCTATAGAAAGGGTGCACTCATTTGTATATGCACCTGCTACTTATGTTGGAGAGGAGGAAAACCATCATATCATTGTACAGGCTGAATCAAGGGAGGACCCAGAGTGCTTAAAACATAAATTTAGAGAAATGTGTAAACCCCAGACAAATGTTACAATGGAGAGGCACTTATTTTACACAAGGGATCGAAAGCCTGGTGAAACTCTTGCAGCATATATAACTGACCTGAGAAATAAAGCTCAAATGTACAATTTTGGTGACTTAATGGATGAGTTGATAAAGAACAGACTTGTGTGTGGCATAAACGATGATGCTGTGAGAAAAATTTTGCTTCATGACAGTGATTTAACCTTGAATAAGGCCATTGAGATTTTTCAGATATATGAGCCCACAGAAAAGCACACAAATATGCTTACAAATGAGAGAAGCACTAGAAGGCACAGTGATAAAGCTCATGTTGATAGTATGCAGTACGTTATTAAAAGAAACAGGCCCAAGCACATGGCAGCTGTAACCCCTGCAGCATTGACTGGTAAATCCCAGAACTTTGTAGCAAATCCCAGACCTTGCACAGCCTCGGTGAATCACAAGAGTGAGTCAGACACTCAAAGCATGTGGTCCCACCCACTTTCATTGTTAGCTGTCGTAATTGTGTTGGTAATCATGAATCTAAAAGGGAAAAGTGTTTAGTTTTGTTCAAAAATGCCAGAAAAGTAATAAATGGAATCTCTTCAAAAGCTTTTGTAAATCAAAAGGCCCACACTCTTTTATTAAAAGGGAACATTTTAATAGGGTCGCCACCTTTTCAAATGCCCAAAGTGGGACATTTTTGGTGCAAACGTCAGATTTTGCAGGTTGAAACATTCCCATGGCCAGTACAAAGGACAGAATTTCACTTTTTTGCCTAAATAAAAGCTTATTCTTGTAGCATTTTAGTTGCTTATTCTGTTTCTTTTAACATTTAGGTGTTTCAGATACAGAATAACTGTTTTATGCAACTATTACATAAAATATAAGAAATAATTTTGTCCTAAAATCTCAGGGCATTTGCCATTTTTACAATTTTTTTGCAGGACACAACTGCCCAAAGAGGGACTGTCCCTCGCAAAGTGGGACAGGTGGTAACCCTACATTTTAATAAATGAGTTGATCAATTAGAAGGCTATGGAGTAGGATTGCCATCCACTCTTTATGTTGATGGTGTGTCACTGCTTCATGAAACAGCCATTGCAATTGATTTAAGGGCAAAGAATGAAGTATTTTATACTGTTCTGATAAATTGCAAACCCACAGAGCTCAAAGTTGACACAGGTTCTAAGTGCAATGTTATGTCTGCAGAAACATTTTCCAGTGTATGTAAAGGTGAAAGGCTTGATTTGGCAAGGTGTGCGAAACTTGTTCCTTATGGAGGTGAAGAAGTTCAGACTGAAGGCTCAATAGTGCTTTCATGTCACTCTGCAGGAAGAAGCTATGACTTATTATTTTATGTGGTCAAAAGGCACATTCAGTCATTATTAGGGCTCAAAGACTGTTTGAAAATGGGACTGCTTTCATTTAACAAGGAAGCCCATCATGTTAGCTTAAAAGACCACTACTCTAATTTTGCCCAACACATTTTTTCTAACTATGCTGATTTTTTCGAAGACAAACTAGACAAACTTCCAATTGTGTACTCCATGAAGTTAGACCCAGACGTCAGTCCAGTTATCAGACCAGCACGTAAAGGTCCAGTAGCCATGCAGGACAGGGTCAAAGCCGAGTGAGATAAAATAGTGTGACAAGCTGGACTAGGTGTATTTTATCCAGTGGAAACTCCAACTGAATGGTTATCTTCCATGGTGGTAGCTGATAAGAAAAGCTCAGATGACATCAGAATGTGTATTGATCCACTAGATTTGAACAAAGTAGTAAAAATACCTCATCATCCAATGCGCACAGTTGAAGAAGTCGCAGCCTTGATGCCAAATGCCACTATTTTTAAAGTCTTAGATGCAAAGAATTCATTTTGGCAAATTCAACTTGACAAAAAATCCTCATTGCTCACTACATTCAGTACTCTGTTTGACAGGTACGGATTTTTGAGAATGCTATTTGGGATAAATTCTGCAAGTGAAGTTTTTCAGCATGCAATAGAGCAAATTCTTTTCTGGGTATCCTTTTGCTATTATAGTAGACAACATACTTGATGTAGCAGAACATGATATGAACTTGTGATGAAGCAGAACATGACAGAAACCTCAGAAAAGTTCTAGAAAGGGCACATCAAGTGAATCTTAAGCGCAATGCACAGAAATGCAAAGTCAGGCTACAAGAAGTTCCTTAAGTTGGTCATGTATTTACAAGTACAGGTGTATGACCAGATTCTTAAAAACAAACAGCTATTCTTGAGATGCCAACTCCAGACAATGTTCAACCCCTGCAAAGTTTTCTTGGCATGGTCAACTACCTGGGCAAGTTAATTCCAGACTTGATCCAACTTTCAGTGCCACTCAGAGAGCTGACATGTAAAGATATATCCTGGTCTTGGTCAGAGCAACATCAAAGAGCATTTGATGTCCTGAAATTGAGAATTGCCAGTCTGCTGACACTCAAGTTACTTTGATGTTCACAAACCAGTTACACTTTCCTGTGATGCTTCGAAATTTAGACTTGGTGCAGTTATTCTACAAGAGGATCAACCTGTTGCCTATGCATCAAGAACTCTTACCCAAACTGAACAGCCCTATGCCCAGATTGAGAAAGAGCTTTTGGCAATTGCGTTTGCATATTCAACATTCCATGATTATGTTTATGGTAGACCTATCCAGATTGAAACAGATCACCAACCACTAGTCACAATTCTGAATAAGCTAATTGCATTCAGCTCCAGACAGACTGCAATCTATGATGCCGAAACTGCAAAAGTACAATTTCAATCTTGTCCACAAGAAAGGCAAACTTCTTTATCTTTCTGATAAATTATCCAGATCACCCAGAAATACCACTGAACAGAATGACAATCAAGGTTCTCAATTGCTTGATGAATCTGAAGTTATGGAGGTGAGAAATTTTTCTAACACATGTCTTGATGAGCTGAGAGATCACACAGCCACATTTCCAATTTTACAAAGGCTCAACCACTTTATTATTCAAGGATGGCCGTCAAAGCAATCAAGTTTACCTCAAGAAGTGCAACTTTATTTTCTATACAAAGATGAGATTTTGTCTGACAAAGGTATCATAATGAAAGATCCAAAAGTCATTGTTCCAAAATCCTTGCAACCTGAGTGCATTACTATCTTGCATAGTGGTCACCCAGGAACAGAATCTACCAAATGAAGGGTGAGAGAGATAGAATTTTAGCCTTCTATGTCACAAGACATTGAGACAACACTTTCTTCTTATTCAGTATGTAATAGTACAAAGCTTCATCAACAGAAAGAACCACTTCAGCTTAACCAGATTCCAGAACTACCTTGGTGGACAGTAGCCACTGATATCGTCGAGTGGAATGGTCAACATTATTTGGTGTTAGTAGACTCTTACTCCAGTTGGTTCGAGATTGACTTACTAGTTCAAGTATTGTCATTACTAAGATAAAACATCAATTTGCTGTTCATGGAAGCCCGCACAAAGTTATTTCTGACAATGGCATGCAGTTTACAAGTCAACTGTTCAAAAGATTTGCAGAAGAATGGGACTTTACTCATGTCACAAGTAGTCCAGATTACCCCCAGTCAAATGGTTTGGCAGAACGCACAGTTCAAAGTGGAAAACAGGTACTTGAAAAGTCAAAATGAGATAATACTGATGTTTTCTTGAATCTCTTGAACCTCAGAAATGTTCCTCAAGATAAACATCTTGGTTCACCTGCTCAGAGACTTCTGTCGAGACAAACCAGAACCACACTACCACTCAGTAGAAAATTGTTGGTTCCATGTGTCAAGAACAGCAGATCAGTGAAAGCCAATCTGTTGAAGAAGCACCTATCCCAGAAATAGTACTACGATAAGACCAGTAGACTATTAAATCTATTACAAGAGCAAGAAGTGGTAAGGATGCAAACATTCAGAGATTATGGTCAGATTGGTATCGTGAAAAGTATTGGTCCAGAGCTGAGCTCATACATCATAGAATCAGAAGGAGCAACTTTTAGGTGGAATCGGAAGCATTTATTGCTGATGTCCTAGCCTATACCACAGCACATAGCTGTGAGAGAGACTCTTTATCTCAGAGTGAGTTGTCCGGTGTTCCAATTCCAGAGGATGTTCCAGAGGACATTCCTGTTCCTATGATGAATCCAGAAGTTCCTGATACAAGTTGTGCACCACAGACTGTCCCTGTTGCTAAATCTAGTCCATCCCCACTGTTATATTATAAGATATGGTCAAATCTCTAAACCCTGTAGCAGATATCAGGCAACTTGGACATGAACACTGTATTTTGTTTCTAATGTATATAGTAATGCATGCCTAGCTTTAACATTATTTCACATGAAGGGCAATCTTTTTAAGAGGGAGGATATAGATCAATATGTGCGTACACACCTTTAAAAAGCTAGCTATCCAAGAGCTTGCACTAGAGTATAAATACTGAGCATGTGCAAGCCTGACTGCCATTTTGTAGTTAGCCATTGAGATGTGAACATGTATATATGTAAGGTCTGTTTGTTAACTAGTTAATTCATATTTAATGATGCTGTCATCCATCCTGATGTGTCTGCATATATTAAAGCATCTGAACGAAACCCCAAACCTTCTCATTATTTGTAATAGAGATGAACGAGCGACAATGACCAACTATGATCGTTCAATGAACTTATTTATGATCATACGGCCTTTCGATTAAAGGAAGTTTTGCTGGTCTGTGTATGATCAATGTCCATTCAATGAACATGCCTTTCATCTGTAAACATACACCCAAAATGTTTATACTACTTGTGGAATGTATCTATCATTTCCTTTTCTTTAATTATATTTATTTTAAGTATTAGGTTCCTTGTTAATTTTAGTATTGGGTTCCATGGATTAATGTTTAGCTCCCTTAGTGGTACATTCAAATTACATAATTTCAAATGGAACTGAGTCACACATTGCCATATAGGCCAGACAGAATTCACTTTTAGAAACAGAATATATTTCTAGTTCCTAGCACTTTTATGAATATTTCAAATTTATCAACCCCATGATTTTTCTAGTAAGGAATCATTATAACTACTGAAGTTACTTCAGGTGATTCTACTCAGTATTAGCTTGAATCAGTGAGGCTTAAACTGGTATGATTGTCTCCCAGTAAGTACAGAATTTTGGACTTTGGTAGATACACAAAGTGTAAACTGATGCCTACATGTACCTCTAGATCTTTAGTAATCAAATCATTTTTATGATGTCACTATTTACTTTGTATTCATATTTTATTTTATTTATCATTTTTTGAGGTATCACTATCTTATATTTACTGACATTAAAGGTGAAACCATTATTACTGCACCAATTGAATACTTTTATAGGCCATCTTAGAGAAATTCAACTCTTTTTACTAACGTAATTATACTATTATTTGCGATTATTATTATTAACATATTTTGTTATGCAGAGCCTATTCTCTACTTTCATATCTAAGAAGAATGGTGCAAAAATTAGCTACCTCAGTACTAAGCCAAGATGTGACACCACAGGTAAACTCCAATAGAGCATTCAGGTAATTTTTCGCTCTCATCTGTTAGATTCTGTTGCTTATATCCATTAAATTAATACAGACTGACATTAAATGCTTATGATAGCAAGCACTTTTTTTGTTTTTTACAGAAGTGCTTCACCTTAAGTATATTTCTTCTACTAATATGACTTTTCCATTGTGAAGCTCTGATGAGTGGGTACTAAAAATTTAATGCCCTTTTTCTTTATTTTGGCCTATATAGAGCTGAAAAGAAGACATCTCTTCTCTGGGCATCCCTCTTGGAACAATTATTCTTGATCTAAAATGTCTTCTGATGTACTTTTCTATGTCTTTGACACACCCGACTTTGATTTTCAATGCATTGTACTTCTGGCTGTTTGGTCTGTTTTTTTTTTTTTTTCTAGCAATCCCTCCTATCAGTAAAACAAGACATCCCCAGTACTTGCCCCCCCCTCCCCTTATCTCTAGTGAACAAGTCATCACAGCCCTCTCAAAGGCCAAAAATACAGCCTCCATTGGACCAGATAACATCCCAGGCTGCATCCTACATGAACTCAGGCAGGAACTTGCAGCATCATTAGGCACCCTATTCAACCAAAGCCTGAGTACCGGCTTCATCCCGGCTGAGTGGAGGACAGCTACTGTCATCTCCTTACACAAATGGGGAGAGTCCACCAATCCAGGAAAGTATAGACCCATCATCCTAACTAGCCTGATCTGCAAGGCCATGGAGCGGATTATCATGGAACTCATTAACAAGGACATTGGCAACCTCCAGACACTTGATCCCACACAGTTTGGTTTTGTCAAGGGGAGGTCATACCTGTTAAATTTGGTTGACTTCTTTGAGACAGTCACCAAGGCCACAGATGAAGGGAAGACAGTGTACTCTGTCAACCTTGACCTGGCCAAGACCTTTGATACTATTCTCCCCTCAGGTATAATAGATTAACTCTCTCAACTAGGCATCAATCTATATGTTACCAGACGGGTAGCAAACTGCCTCACTGATAAAACCCACCTAGTCAAAATACAGAAACCCACCTCAGGTAGTCGACCCATAACAAGTGATGTACCCCAGGGATCGGTCTTGTGGCCTCTGCTGTTTGGGATATACTTCTCAGAGGTGCAGGCCAAATCTACTGGGCTATGGCTGACCAAGTTTGCAGATGAGTGCAAGCTGGGTGTTGTCATCAATTTCCCTAGTGATGTGGACATCCTCCATGACGGTCTCACCCCAACAAATGACTGGTGCCAGAAACATGGCCTCAAACTGAATGCCAAACAATGCTTCATCATCCCTTTGGGGAGAATGACATCCCCACAAATTATCACATTGATAATAAGGCACTGAGCACGCAGTCAGTCATGAGGGACTTGGGAACCCAGGTTGATAGCAAACTGACTTTTGGCCACCATATTGCCTTCGTTGTACAGAAAGCTTTCTACATGGCCCACCTCATTAGTAAGGGTATCTCATCCAGGGACAAGGTGGTCATAACATCCCTGTATTCTTCCCTTATAAGACCGATTATTGAATACAATGCCCCTTACAGCATTTACCTCACAAAGCACATGCAACAGCTGGAGAGACCACAGAGATTCCTCACTCAGAGAATCCAGGGCCTCAAACATCTACCCTACACATATAGGCTAAAAGTCCTGTCCTTCTACTCATTCTTCTACAGACTCCTCAGAGGTGACCTCTGTCTGGCATACATAGGTATCTCAGACTACACCATGATGGGACTGCTGCATATCCGCAAGTCAAGCTCCACTCGAGTAACCCACACATGACAACTCATCCTGGTCTGTGACATCAATAGGACTTGTTGGCAGGAGAGATTTGTGTCCCAGCGACTCCCCCTTTTGTGGAATAGACTCCCTCTCCAAGTAAAGCAGAGTACCTCATTAAACCTTTTTAAGAGCGACCTGTATAATTGGATGGGGAACCAGAAAATACACCCCTGGGATTCCACCTATGTCCCTGTTGGACAGTGGCATGGGGTGCTGACTTGTTGGAACATGGCCTAAATTCTTGGCTAGGCTTGTAAGGGCCTCAGGGCCAATAGCCTAATAACTTCCTATGATCCTATGATCCTAAATTGAATGATCTGAATGGAACATGCTGTACATGAAAGATATTGTTGTGTGTTACAATAAATTCTAATAGGAAGATATACAAAAGATGGCACTGATCACTGTGTCAGGTTTGTCAGCATTTTCATTTTCTTCTAAAAAAAAAAAAAAAGAAATGACTTTGGCCAGAATCTTGTTAAAAAAGCTAAATATTTATGCTGACATCCTTATGACTAAGTTTCCACAAGGGATTCTAGGAGACAGAGGAAACTGCATTCAGCCAAGGATTGCATCACACACACTTGCTTTGGACTTACACCCATATAAGCCTTCCTTATTATGCACACACGTCTTTAGAAACTGATCCCACCAAAAATTCTGCCACTCCCAGTGACCTTCTATAAATTGCATAAAGCATGTTGTTGAATATCTGTTAGGTATGCACTGTACAACCCTACACAAGGAGATATGCTTTTGAAAAACAACAATACGGGATTAGTTGCCAAGGCAAAAACGTTGTTGAGGAGATAACCTTTCTCAACAGCTGTAATTGTTTCATAATGTATGATGTTCAATTTTTGGAGATACAGAAAGCACAAAGCCTCAGATGAGGCTACCATTAAAATTGCACATGTATGACTTAAGTGATACACTGAAACCCCAGATCAGTTATCCATGTGATATCTGAACAAACCACTAATGGTACTAGTCTAGGTGAGAAGTGAAGGGATTTCCAGATTTTACCATCTTTGTGCACAAAACTGATTATTGGCACAGATTATTTTATTTTCCAGTCTGCTATATGAGTTCACCACCCATTTTTGTGGATTACTTTTCTCAGATTAGAACTAGGGTTCTAATTACACTAAAGTGGAAATGTCCATTCTAATCTGGCTTATTTCCAGGTGACTCGAGTTCAAGTAGGTGTTCAGGAATTGGAGGAGCTGGGTAAGATAGGTGGGAAGAGCAACTTCTTGCCAGTTTGCAACTCTGGGAGGATGGATTTTTGCACATGATCTGACATGTCCACACACACACACACACACACACACACACACACACACACACACACACACACACACACACACACACACACACACAGGGTCACATATATCTGTAATTTAGATGTCAATCAATTCCTCTTCAACTATGGCAAGAATGACTCCTGTGTCAGTGTACCATCCTCACTAATATCAATGGTTTTGTTTATTTTTTTAATGAGATCAACTCAGAATAGAACCAAATGATTGGCTCCACCTCCAAGCTAGAGATAGTTAATTTATGATGGAAAGTCACATTAAGAGAATGCTCTTTGATATGCATTGCAGTGAAAATCATCTGAACAAAGCTGAATTCTGTCATAATATTGATAAATTCTTCTGCAAGAGCTGCTGGCTCATCATCATTGCAGATGCTATAATTTCCCAAAACTAACCAATTAACAAATGTCAACAGTGAGTCCAAAAAAAGAAGGACTGACACGGACAGATAATTGGTGTCAGTGCCATTATAAAGATTACATGTCAAGAAATGCATAATAGTATCTTTGGGACTTCAGACACGCCTGGTAACTATCATATTGTCAAAACACCCCTGAGTTTTAACCCAGTAGTCATTGACTTGGAAACTCACATAGTAATCAAGCATTTGACCATCATCCATCTATGGTAGTAAGGAAATCACTCTATATTATTCAACTTATAAACAAAGTTATAGCATTCAGGTCCAAGGAGGTCATTGTCCACTGTATTCGGCATTCATTAGACCTTTCATTGAGTACAATGCCACTTTTGGTATGTGACTAACCAGGAACATCCAACACCTGGAATGTACACACTAAAGGAATACAGGGGTTGTAAATAATATGTAATTTGCAGACAGCCTCAAAGCCCTATCCCTGAATTCTGTCTCCTGCAGGCTGTTGACAGGAGATCTATCATTGGCATACAAGGCACCATCAGACACCACTGTGATGTACCTCCTGCATATCCACAATGCAAACAGCATCTGAATTACCCATTCTAAAGACTTAAACCTTGCCTGCGATACAAATAGGACCTGCTGGAGAGATAGGTATGTATCCCAGAAACTACCCCTTGTCTAGATCAAGCTCCCCATTCATGTGAAGCAGAGTTCCACCCTAACAAAATGCAAGTGAAATTTAGAAAATTGGCTGGGGAACATGACTTTTATCTCTGGTTTGGCACCTATGTCTCTAATGGTCACACAAAGCCTGTAAATGGTTCATTTCTCAGGCTCTAGGTTTCAAAAGGTTTCTTTCCCAAACCCCTGCTTACCCTTATCAAGGGTACAAGAACTTGCAGAGATTTGAGCTGCATGACTAGGCTTAAAGAGGGTCTAGTGCCCATTAACGCAGTGCACACTTATGAACTTATGAACCTCTTATATGAATAACCCTTTACACCAACATAGGCGGTAAATGAAAAATACCCACAATTTGTCCCTGCTTTCAGAATACATTCGCACAAATTGATTGCTATGCTACAATAAGCACTTAAAAAGTATGGTAACACAGGAAGAGACCAAGCTTAAAAATTCCTCTTTACTTACACCCCAACAATTTCTGTGAAGAAATAAAGGAGTCCTTAAATCAGAACCTTAAATGTACTGTTTAGACTCTTGTCAAAAAGTAATAGAAGCAGTTATTTATTCCTAGGGTGTCTCCTGATCTTATCCTCCTGGCTTCACTCACTTTGTCGGTAAATTCAAATGATCTTAGGGATGTGTTTATCTAATTCAATGCAAAAAATCAAATACCCTGAATATATAATTTCCTTCCAACCAGATCCTTGTTACAGAGGGATAAATCCTGAGTAGGGCCCATGTGGTTTAGGCATCTAAGGCACTAGCAGGAGAGGATTGACATGCACATCATGGAGTGGGGTGGGGGGGGTCATAAGGTAGGGGCACATGCACAAGGTGCATGAAGTGTTAAGATCTCATTGGCAGAGGCCAAGGAAATAACCACATAGTGTTGATTAGGGAAGATGGAGTGGCTTGTCAATATCAGTTTCATGTTGAAGTGAAGAGTGATTCAGAGAACCACCCGCTCTAAGCCCCCTCCCCCCGGTGTTACTGTATATGTGTAGTGAAGGGGAAAGCATCAGGGAAAAACATTGTCATGGCAGCAGAGTGACATGGATCAGGACCCCTTGATCTCTTTACTGGCCCCAACCCTCAATAAACGACAGTCTGGAGGAGATCATGAAGGAGTAGTTAGATCCAATGACTGAGGATAGGTATTGGAGTCTGCTGACAGTGAGCTGGGAAGGAAACAAAAAGAAGTAAAAAATAAAAGAATATATTCTCATTATCCATGAATCATCAAACTATTTCCACGTTTGTCTTACAAACATAAGGGCCTTCCAATTTCATAGCCACCATTAAACATCCATTCTGAGGGGATCCTTTTTTCACTAGATCGGTTTTCTTTCAAGAGTCTTATACAATTCTATGAAAAGTATCTTGTTGAATGTAATTGATCTTATCTTCATTCAGAATGGCTAGTTCCAGAATGTGTTGTGTATTTATGCTGCACTACAAGATCACAGTATGTGCTGGTGCTGTTTTTCACCCGTGGATGGTGTTTATCTTTCCCCATGTTTGTTTCACCATGCAGTGAGGATATTTAACTAATGGGATGTGATGGTGAAGTCACCCACATGAGGTCTTACAGTTGGCTTGTCTCTCTGCAAAACGCAATCTTGTAGGTATTTTGTCAGCAGGTTTGGTGGCTTACTTTTCAAAGGCTCTGCATTGGTGAGAGCATTGTGCATGTAATTACTTCTCATTGTGGACCCAGCTTTCCAGCCTTTCATTCTTACTAAGCTTAGTGATAATAATTATTATCCTCTATATTCACAGGTCTCTTCTACCTGGAGATCATCAGAAGACTTCCTCAAACTCCATACCTCTCAACTTCTTAGTGCAAGAAATCTGGACAAAACCTAAAATAATGGGGAATAAAGGCCTAAAAATATGGACATATCTAAAATATTGCTTTCATAAACTTAGAAAGTTGCTAGCATAACAGGATTTGTGCCAGCATGCATTTCCTGAAGGATATGAAGTCTGAAACTCAAATGTATGTCATTATTTAGTGCCTTCAATCCATAGTGATTTGCCAGCAAACCATACATTTTATGAGTAGCAGTGCAAAAATATGAGGCAAAAAATCTGGACATTCTGGGAAAATCTGTACAGCCGAGAGCTATGTCAAACTCAGTTCAATCAAATACATTTAAATAAGGTTGTTACACAGCATGGCACATAACTAAAACAGAAACCAATGATTTTAAGGGGCAAGCCCCCCTGAAACCCCATACTCATGCATCCCTAAATATACTAGCTATGAGATTGCATAACAGTATAGACATTAAAAACCTTCTGTGCCTGAACTATTACATGATCTTGCTGAAATACTGTCTGAAACCCAGCTATACAAATGGACCCCTACAATCACCCTGTATACTCCACTCTTCCACACTGTATACAGACTACATCCAAGGATGAAAAACAGTGCAGGTTACAGGGCATTTCCTCACTTGCACTGTTAACAAGGTCCCAATGTTAAGAGCACATCAGAATTGATGATAAAGCAGTTTGATATAAAAGACCTGAAGAATCACCATTCACCACAATGGTAATCAGCCAGATGACATGAATCCTCAGTCCTGCATTACTTTTGATTTTATTTATTACCAACTCTAAAATTAATTTGATAAAATCATGTGGATGTACAAACTGGGGCATGCTTTCTGAAAGGAATGAATAATTTAATACCTACATTATATTCGGGAACATTAAGATTTGCATTTATTATGTTATTTGTATAAAATAAATTTGACTTCGCACAGAATTATGACAAATGTGTTCTTTTTGTTAGGAATGCTTCTCCGAGAAGCTAAAAACAATGTCTAATATTTAAAATAACATGCAATGGGTTATTTATTTGTATTGCATTATTTAGCATCCTAACATTGTTTGTTATTTATAGATGTCTGTTATACTTATTTGTGCATTTTATTCAGTTTGTCAGATTCCTTTTGGAAAACATTATCTTATATAATGATTAAGCTCATTAATTAGAATGGTTTGAACTCAACAGTCAGGATTGTTATATTGCTATACATGGTCAGTGTGATTACAGTCATGTTTTACTACTGAAGAACTGTTGGTACAGTAAAAGTAGTTTAATGCACTGCTCAAATAAATAAAGCTTTCTTGTATATACTTGATTATACTTGATATACACTCACTTGTTAGTGCTTATGTTAATATATATATATATATATATATATATATATATATATATATATATATATATATATATATATATATATATATATAAGCACTTTGCATACTCTTTTTGCTTAAAATTAATTTTGACCACATGGTCCAATGCTTCTCATGAACAACCAACCATTTTCATAAACACAATACACCAATGGAGAAGAAGCAGTGTTACATGATTCATAAACATATGTTTGCAGTGTGTATGACCTAAGGTAAATATTCATAAATCATGCAAAATCTTCCCATAAAATGATTGGCAGACCCCTCCCCCCACCTGTGTCACTCATATTGGGATACAGATGCATTAGAATGTAGTACAGATATGCTTTAAACGCACAAAGTGGCTCATGATAGACTACCTGGAGGTGATGAAGGGGAGCAAGAAGCACAGATCCATAACTAGATTTCTGTTGGCCCAAACGGGTACAGTATACTGCAACCAGTAGAGTGACCCATGCTATGCTACTATTAGGTACAGTTAGTACATACACATTGTTAACCTTATAATGGTATAATATAGGACAAAACAAGATAAATTATACTATAAAAATAACAATGATCCATGTAGAAACGTGTGTATTTATGTTTTTTTTTATAAATAACATTTGAAAATACAAAAGATGAAAGGGGTCAGCACATTTTTTTATAAACATAAAAAAAATTCAGCAACATATAAACAAGAATACAAAACATGTGATCTGTCTGGCCTGCCTAGCATTCCCCAGGAGTGCTAATGCTTGGCCAGGCCTATCCATCTTTGTTGATGTCCAGATGTGGTACCAGACTGTACATCTTGGCACAAGTATATCTGCCCTTTCCAACACTGCAGGAGGTCTTCATGTCAGACTACAGGTCTGGAGGCAAGGGGCACTACCAGATGTTTGAGAAGGTTAATGTATTTTTGGGATCACTTGCTGGCACTAGGATCCATGATATGTTATGGCCACTACTGGAGTACAGGCAACAACTACACTGGCCACTATGTTGTGGTCCCACTTCAGTTCACATAAACCTGCCACCATCTGTTAATACAGAACTTCCTGACATTTCAGGTAATTGAAATAATGCCTTTCACTTCTTTGATCTCAATTAGGTACCTTATGGAGCACTCATCCCTGACATGAGGTTCTACAAATGGCACAAATGTCAAAGGACTAACTGGACTTCCCAGCACATACCCACATATTTTTTTTCAAAATTTCTGATGAGTGCAGTTACCATTGAACTTAATTGCATTCAAACTTCCCATTGCTTATTCTTATATTATTCTAATCCAAATACTATTCCTAATACTTCTATGGATTTTTCATTAAATTTTATATTTCCTATGTTTTCTTCACAACCAAAACCTTTACTTTTTCTTCATTTATGTGCAACCCTATCTTTTTTAATAAAATATTTAAGTTCTTACTTGTTTCTTTCATCCTTTCTTTATTTCTAGTGATTAATACAATGTCATCTGCATACATATATATTATAGGCAAATGCGCATCTTCTTTCATTCTATATCCTGCAAAATCTGACGTTTTATTAATTTTATTGACTATAACATTCATGACTAAAGAAAACATGCTGCTACTAGCTGGACATCCCTGTCTTATTCCACATTCTGTGTTAATTTTCTCAGTTATCCATCCATTCACATTTATTCTAACCTTAATTCTTTTCATAAACTGATTTTATTATCTGTATTCTTTTCTTAGTTATATTATAAGCTTCTAAAATATCCCATAAAGAGCTGTATTGTATTTTGTCAAATGCCTTACTTAAATTTCCTATCATGATCTTTGCTTCCACCTTCCTATTTATCATATCATATATTACTTCTTTTATAATCAAATGCTCCAACGAGTCAATACAAAATGAGCGATCTTCATTGTGTGAATCTAAAAACACTGAGAAAAAAAAATGCACGGGCAAGTCCCCCTGTACCCCACACCCACCTGCTAATTAGTCATACCAACTCTGAGATCCCGCAAACAGCAGAAAATCCCTTTATACAGGGATCCTGGACACAAAGCAGCCTGCAGGCTGAAAAGAAAGTTATAAATATTGTTTGTTCTTTTGAGCATTGGCTGTTGGCTTTTACAGACTGCAACTATACAATACATATATGTATATATATATATATATATATCTATATATATATATATATATATATATAGATATATATATATATATATATATATATATATATATATATATATATATATATATATATATATATATATATATATATATATATATATCTATATATCTATATATAGATATATAGATATATCTATATATCTTTCTTTAAATCTGCCCTCCTCGCTGCTGCTGAGTCTGCTTGGCTGTGTGCAACAGCTCTGAACTATCCCCTCCACGACCCTGTGTCTTTGCCTGGGTTGTATCCCTCTAATTTCACTATTAGGGTGTTCCCCACAGAATACCCTTGGACTCTGTCAGGACATTGTCTTTTCTACCACCCTCTACCACCAGAAAAGAGACTATCCCCTCCACGACCCTGTGTCTTTGCCTGGGTTGTATCCCTCTAATTTCACTATTAGGGTGTTCCCCACAGAATACCCTTGGACTTGGTCAGGACATTGTCTTCTTCTACCACCCTCTACCACCAGAAAAAAGAGACTATCCCCTCCACGACCCTGTGTCTTTGCCTGGGTTGTATCCCTCTAATTTCACTATTAGGGTGTTCCCCACAGAATACCCTTGGACTCGGTCAGGACATTGTCTTCTTCTGCCCCCTCTACCACCAGAAAAAGAGACTATCCCTCCACGACCCTGTGTCTTTGCCTGGGTTGTATCCCTCTAATTTCACTATTAGGGTGTTCCCCACAGAATACCCTTGGACTCAGTCAGGACATTGTCTTCTTCTACCACACTCTACCACCAGAAAAAGGGACTATCCCTCCACGACCCTGTGTCTTTGCCTGGGTTGTATCCCTCTAATTTCACTATTAGGGTGTTCCCCACAGAATACCCTTGGACTCGGTCAGGACATTGTCTTCTTCTACCACCCTCTACCACCAGAAAAAGAGACTATCCCTCCACGACCCTGTGTCTTTGCCTGGGTTGTATCCCTCTAATTTCACTATTAGGGTGTTCCCCACAGAATACCCTTGGACTCGGTCAGGACATTGTCTTCTTCTACCATCCTCTACCACCAGAAAAAAGAGACTATCCCCTCCACGACCCTGTGTCTTTGCCTGGGTTGTATCCCTCTAATTTCACTATTAGGGTGTTCCCCACAGAATACCCTTGGACTCGGTCAGGACATTGTCTTCTTCTACCACCCTCTACCACCAGAAAAGAGAGGCTATCCCATCCACGACCCTGTGTCTTTGCCTGGGTTGTATCCCTCTAATTTCACTATTAGGGTGTTCCCCACAGAATACCCTTGGACTCGGTCAGGACATTGTCTTCCTCTACCACCCTCTACCACCAGAAAAAAGAGACTATCCCCTCCACGACCCTGTGTCTTTGCCTGGGTTGTATCCCTCTAATTTCACTATTAGGGTGTTCCCCACAGAAGACCCTTGGACTCGGTCAGGACATTGTCTTCTTCTACCACCCTCTACCACCAGAAAAAAGAGACTATCCGCTCCACGACCCTGTGTCTTTGCCTGGGTTGTATCCCTCTAATTTCACTATTAGGGTGTTCCCCACAGAATACCCTTGGACTCGGTCAGGACATTGTCTTCTTCTACCACCCTCTACCACCAGAAAAAGAGACTATCCCCTCCACGACCCTGTGTCTTTGCCTGGGTTGTATGCCTCTAATTTCACTATTAGGGTGTTCCCCACAGAATACCCTTGGACTCGGTCAGGACATTGTCTTCTTCTACCACCCTCTACCACCAAAAAAAGAGACTATCCCCTCCACAACCCTGTGTCTTTGCCTGGGTTGTATCCCTCTAATTTCACTATTAGGGTGTTCCCCACAGAATACCCTTGGACTCGGTCAGGACATTGTCTTCTTCTACCACCCTCTACCACCAGAAAAAAGAGACTATCCCCTCCACGACCCTGTGTCTTTGCCTGGGTTGTATCCCTCTAATTTCACTATTAGGGTGTTCCCCACAGAATACCCTTGGACTCGGTCAGGACATTGTCTTCTTCTACCACCCTCTACCACCAGAAAAAAGAGAGTATGTCTACCTAGTCATGCTATATTACGTTTTAACTAAATGTTCCTGCTAAACTTTCAGACTGCCACTAGCTAAGCAGCCAGCAGCTACCCCTCCTTACTCCTTCATTTCCCCTCACAGTCTCTTCGGATGGCCACATAGGCTATCCTCTCTCCCCTTCTAGTACAGCTCCATGCCTGGTAGCTCCCTTGTTTGCTTACTGCACTACTACTTTGTCCACTAGATGTTATACTTTTCTCATCCCTATTTGGGATATTAGTACTGACTTCTGCCTTACACTTTTATTCTCTCCTCCTTATACTAATCCTTTTCCTCCTTTACCTCTCTGTCTCATCCTCTCCCCTGAGGATACTTTCTCTTGCCTTGATTCCCCCTTCCTTCCCTGATACTTTTTCCACTCTCCTCTGGTCTACTTTGTGTTTTGCTCACACCCTTTCTCCTTGGGCTCCCTACTTGCTTCTCCTGTCTCCTTTGAGCCCAGGTCTGTACTCCTGTTTTACCCTTTTTCACATACTATTGTATTTACTAGGCCCCAATATCTGTATGCTTTATTACCCTTAGATATTACTCCTGTTCCACATCCTACCCACTTAGCCTCTTATCTCCTTCCCTAGCCTATTGTTCTCTTTACTGAACCTATTACTATTCTATCCCTTTTCAGCCAGATCTCTGCACCCCCCTTCCTTTCCGGTCTATACCTGCCTCCCTGCTATCTTCCCTCCCCCTCCCCCTTCTATTAATCTTCCTACTGCAACCTTATTATCCTATCCTTTCTTCAGCCAGGTTTCTTCACTCCCCTCCTTTTCCAGTCTATACCTACCCCCTACTATCTCCGCCTCCTCCTCCCTAGGGACTTCCTGTGGAAGTTTTTAAAGACTGCCCATGTCCCAAAGGCACCATCTTTAAATCTGCCCTCCTTGCTGCTGCTGAGTCTGCTTGGCTGTGTGCGACAGCTCTGAAGTAAGTTTTAAGCTGTATATTGCACTCCAGTTTTCAGGAATTGTATTGTAACATTTCTAGAAGTCGGTGTTTAACTGCTGTTTATGTTAAATGTGTTTAGCTTGTGCCATATTGCTGTAGTAACCTGCTATCTACCTATAACACTCCAAGTCAGGTGAAACTGATGATTATATGCTATTCCAGCTTATGTTCAGGTTAACGCGACTGTGTTTAGTATAGCCTTAGTTGAAGGACCGCTCTTTTACTGTCTGGATTTGTGCTATAGCGTGTGTACTTTTCTAGTGTAGGACTGCTCTTTTACTGTCTGGATTTGTGCTATAGTGTGTGTACTCTTTCTAATGTAAGTGCGAATGTGTTTAGCACTTGGGTGGTACTGAATACATGGGACGGCTCTAGTACTGTTGTGTTCAGGTTGGTGGGAGTTGCGTTGATGCAGCCTCTGATATAAGACTACTCATCTACCTCTGATACTGATAGAACAGCGTGTTTACTATTACTAATCCAAACGCGAATGCATTCAGCCTTAAGGTGGCACTAAATTGGTAGGATTGCAATAATATTGTTGGTGGACAGATTAACGCGAATGCGTTTAGTATAGTCTTTCTTGTAATGCTACTCCGCTACTGTCTGCATTGATTCTGTAGCACGTGGATCTTTGCTCAGCTATACGCGAATGCGTTTAGCTTTCAGGTAGCGCTACATAAGTGGGACCCCTCTGATACTGATACCGATACTGCTTAAGCTGGTATAGGAACCCTTTACATCTCACGCAAATGCTGGTTTTGTATGCTGTGCTGTTCCAACCTATGAGTACTTACGGGCTGTGCAAACGTGAATAATTTTAGATAGTTTGGCTAGCTTTTAAAGTGACTGCTCTTGACTTTGTTGCTAACTTAGAAGTGAATGCGTTTAGTTATTAGGTTTGCCTTACATTGGGACTGCTCCTATCCTAGTCCTCACACCTATTGCTTTCACATATCATATTTGTGTATACGCAATAGCGTTCCGTGTTATGACTTGCTATTTACACCATCTACACCTTCTAAAGAGACTGGAAAGTGTTTCAATTGAATTGTTTATGTTAACGTGAATGCATTCACTGCATTACTCTGGTGTGTGTGGTGATTTGCTGTAACACTAGGCTCTATATATTATTAGCTATACAGTTATTTATTTGAAATGTACTTTTCACCATTAATATGTACATCCTAAAGAGTTATATCAACTATGTGTAATGTTGCTTTGCTTACCAGTTGCATAACCTGTCTTTTATTGCATTTTGACTCTGAATTGTAACCCTGTATGTTAATATTGTACTCTAACATTATCTTTTGTCCTCTCTCCCTCCTCTAACAGCTATCCCTCCACGACCCTGTGTCTTTGCCTGGGTTGTATCCCTCTAATTTCACTATTAGGGTGTTCCCCACAGAATACCCTTGGACTCGGTCAGGACATTGTCTTCTTCTACCACCCTCTACCACCAGAAAAAAGAGAGTATGTCTACCTAGTCATGCTATATTACGTTTTAACTAAATGTTCCTGCTAAACTTTCAGACTGCCACTAGCTAAGCAGCCAGCAGCTACCCCTCCTTACTCCTTCATTTCCCCTCACAGTCTCTTCGGATGGCCACATAGGCTATCCTCTCTCCCCCTTCTAGTACAGCTCCACGCCTGGTAGCTCCCTTGTTTGCTTACTGCACTACTACTTTGTCCACTAGATGTTATACTTTTCTCATCCCTATTTGGGATATTAGTACTGACTTCTGCCTTACACTTTTATTCTCCCCTCCTTATACTAATCCTTTTCCTCCTTTACCTCTCTGTCTCATCCTCTCCCCCAAGGATACTTTCTCTTGCCTTGATTCCCCCTTCCTTCCCTGATACTTTTTTCCACTCTCCTCTGGTCTACTTTGTTTCTAGATAAACTGTGAAAGGAACTGAAGTTGTGGTACCACGTGGTAAAAGGGTTACATAACATTTATTAACATGGGAAATCAGTGCACTAAAACATCGCAAGACCCGCCCCTAACCAAAGATGCAAAATATATGCAACTACAACGTGCAGATAATGTTAGATATTATGCAAAATGGGTTAACAAATATGAATTTGATGGGAAATTAGACAAATCTTGGCTTGTTAAACTTCTTAAACAGCTTAAAAGTGATACAAAAGGTCAGACAAAGAAACAATGGCAATTAGGCATTCCTCAGGCACACAGGTGGATTGAGGAAGCAAACCATAGGGAACAAAAGAGTAATAATTCAAAGGCATTGTTTTTAGACAAAGAAGATAATAATATAGTAGTAGCAACAGCTCCTCCTCCTCCCCCCCACTTCCTTTTTCAGGATATAAAGTGGGTGGACAAGCTGGTCCACCTCCGCGGTATCCTGATGTCTCAGTGAAACCGAAATTGTTTGTTAGAGATCCCATTGAAACTAGGTCCTGAACACGTAAAACACAGGGGGACATAGAATCGTATCAAATGGAGAGAAATTTACAAGCTGAGAGTGAGGAAGAAATATGTCCACTTATAGAGGTACCAAATCCTTAGGCAGGACAGGTTGGACAGGACCCAACCTTCTTGGTATATAGGCCGTGGACACCGGAGGATATCCGGAAGGCTACTGAGGGAATTCCCCATTCAAAAGTTAATTTTACAAAATTCCTAGAAGATTTACAAGGCATGAGGTTAAGTTACCACTTAAATGGGGAAGAAGTAGAAAAAGTAGTTAGACAAATTGTAGGTCCAGATTGGCACATGATTTGTGGCACCTGGAATCCTTGTAATGCAGAATTTAAGCCACTCCCACATAGTGACGCAGAACTTGACAATAGAGTAAAAGGCCTTACAGACCGAATCTCTGAGAAATGGAAACCTAGAGCAGACTGGACTTGTATTAATCAATGCATACAGCAAGAAAATGAAACAGTAGATGGGTACTATGCCAGATTATTAGAGTGCTTTAACAATCATAGTGGCATGACAGTTCCTGAAAATCAAACAAATGATTCCCCGTATGAACAACAATTGAAAAATGCATTTTTAAAAGATTGCATTGCACCTATTAGTAGCTTCATTACGAAGCATATGATAGATCATCTAACAAGTAGGTTACAAGCCTTACTTGAATATGCTAAACATGCTGAAAGACATTTTAATAGCAAAAAGAAAAAGAAAGCGCAAGTCTTCACTGCTGAAGACGGAGCTGAAGTTTATGTATTACAGTCTGGTAAAAAGGGTAAGAAAAATGCACAGGGAAATAAACAGTCTGACAAGCGGTCAGAGGACTTTGAAGAAAGGAAAAAGAAAGGTGAATGCTTTAAGTGTGGGAAGAAAGGACATCTAGCTAGGGATTGCAAACAAAATAAGAAGGAAGCTACAGAAGATAAGGGAGATGAGGACTGACTATATGATGGTGAAGATACACCATAGGTTCATAGGTTCATAGGTTCATACTAGGCTATCTGCCCTGGGGCAATTATAAGCCTAGCCCGATTCTGTATGACTTACGCCACCCCTTGATTTGAGTATACTGTGCCCTTTTTAAGGTTTAGTTTACTGTGCCTCTGTCCAATAGTGACACGGGAGTAATCCCTGGGACAAACCTACGATCCCCCATCCACCTGTCGAGATTCTTCTTGAAGAGATTCAGTGAGGTGCTCTGCCTCACATGAACTGGAATTCTATTCCAGAGTGAAGGGAGCCTCTGGGTTATGAACCTGTCCCTCCAGCAAGTTCTATTTATTTCTGTGCTGAGGTTCAAGTCCCTCGAGCGTGTGGCTCTAAGGGATTTAGATTTACTGAGGTGGAGCATGTCCATTAATTCTGGATTTGACATAGCTTTGTATGTCAGGCATAGATCGCCTCGAAGTAGGCGGTATGCAACTGAGAGTCAGAAATCATCGGGAAAAGACAATAAAGAAAGAACAAATGTAAATATGATAAAAGGAGTAGAGGAAGTGCAAGTAGACATGGAGGATGAAGAAAATGAGGTTTTAGATTTAGCATTATTGAGCCTAGAGCTCTGCCTAGCAGACACAAAACTGAAAGTTACACTTCTGGTGGATGGGAAGGAAGTTAAATTCCTGTGTGATTCAGGAGCATCACGGACTCTGATACACCCCTCCAAGTTACCGGAACATTCAGAATCACCTGATTATATATTAGTGAAAGCTGCAAATGGATAGCTATACCGGGAACCACTTTCCCATGATATAGCAATAACTGACCCTGTTTCAGGTATGACTCAAAGGAGTAAAATTGTTGTTTCTGCAAAATGTCCAGTGAACCTATTAGGTAGGGACCTTATGCAGATATTTGGCATAGCAGTAGTTCCGACTATGCAGGGTATGGAAGCACAGTGACAAATGGATACTTTTGTGGTGCGACCGGAGGGTGAAACTTTTTACTGGTACAGCCAGGACTTAGTTATGACTGGTCCAGGGGCAGTGACCAAGGAACTGATGAATGTAGCCATCAGTAAATCCCCCTCCCTTGACACTGACAGACAGCATTTGTTGCATTGCACTCTGTATTACTGTAGCACACCAGGACCTGATAAGGAATATGCACAAGAATTGTTCAGAAATCGTGCAAACAGATTAGTGTTACGTAATCTGTACTGGGATACTGAGGGAAACAGTGTTGTTAGCTGTTCATTACCTCAAGAATTCTTTGCACTATACAAATCTAATCGATTACCACGTCAGTTTAACTAAGAACAAAAATGTAAAATGGGCGGACCTAGGAGAAAAGGTAACAAGATGGGTGAAACAAACTGATTTAGAATTATCAGAGCAGGGAATACAGAAACAAAAACTGAATTGGCTAACACAGGCACACCCAGCTGTACACTTGCAGTCTAGCGAGGACAGCTGATTAGCATTCTTATTAGAAGAAGAGGAGAAAGCCTTATGTAACATACCAAAGATTCTTTGGTCAACAGGCAAGTCAGATGTAAGACTTATTCGAACAGCAGGACCAGTTACTATTACACCAAAGTCAGCATTCAGACCACAGAAGAGACAATATCCTTTGAGAAAGGATGCAGAGATAGGAATCAAACCTATAATAGCAGCATTACTTAGAGAAGGAGTACTGGTAGAATCTCCTGATTCACCATGTAATACACCCCTATTTCCTGTTAAAAAGGCAAATGGGGAATGGCGTATGGTTTAGGACTTACAAGCTGTAAATAATGCAGTAATACCTAGAGCACCTACGGTGCCAGATCCACACACTTTGTTAAATGATTTGAAACCTCACCAGAAATATTTCTCTGTGGTAGATATCAGCAATGCTTTCTTTTCAATACCTATACATCCTGATAGCCAATATCGGTTTGCATTTACATTTCAGGGAAAAGGTATACCTATACTCGACTACCACAGGGATATTGTGAGAGTCCAACAATATTCGCACAAGAAATGGCTAGTAATTTGGCGGGATTCACCCCACCGGGGGGTAGTCAAATTCTACTTTATGTAGACAACATCTTGCTAGCAGGCCCCACCCAGCAGCAATGCAGGGAGGATACCATAGCATTGTTGCAATTCTTAGCAACACAGGGACACAAAGTAAACAAAAGCAAACTACAGCTTTGGAGAAAACAAGTTAGATACCTAGGATATGTAATATCCAAAGAAGGTAGAATACTAGATGAGGATAGAAAAACAGTGATTTTACAAGCACCCAAACCAGCGACCAAGAAGGAAATTATGTCCTTCCTGGGAACAACTAACTTCTGCCGGAGTTGGATACCAAACTATGCTTTGTAATCTGCTCCACTGACCGACCTCATATACAAAAAGCCGATGGCAGCACAGGATTTATTACAATGGACACCTGAAGCAGAAATGGCTTTCTGCAGGTTGAAGCAATTAATAGCTTCTTCATTAGTTCTAGGATTACCAAACTATCATAAACATTTCTTTCAAACTGTAGACTGTAAGCAAGGATATATGACATCAGTGTTGACACAACAACATGGGGATAAGCAACGCCCCATAGCTTACTATTCATCACAGTTAGACCCAGTGGCGTGATCCTTGCCCCACTGTGTGCAAGCAGTGGTTGCAGCTGCGATGGCAGTACAGGCTTCAGCCTCAGTGGTGTTATTCCACCCTCTCACATTGAGAGTGCCTCATGCAGTCGCAATAATTTTACTGCAAGAAAAGGTAGCTTATCTTTCTCCTGCTAGACACCTTTCCTGTATGACTATACTGTTGAGCCAACCTCATATGACAATTGAATGATGCACGACATTAAATCCATCAACTTTGCTCCCAACCCCTGTGGATGGCACACCACACAGTTGCCTGCAGGAAAATGAGCAGAAAACATTACCCAGACAAGATCTCATGGATATTCCCTTGGATAAGGCCGAGGTGACATATTACGTGGACGGCTCATGCAGATGGGGCCCTACAGGGAAAAATCTAGTGGGGTATGCAATAGTTACAGACACTGAAACCTTAGAAGCCCAATCCTTACCACATAACTTGTCTGCACAAGCAGCAGAATTGATTGCCTTAACACAAGCTTGTACCTTAGCAAAAGACAAATGTGTAAACATATATACTGACAGTCAGTATGCTTTTTCTACTGTACATGTTTTTGCACAGCAGTGGAAAAATAGAGGGATGATAACATCTAGTGGTAAACCAATTAATCATGTGCAATTTATTTTAGAATTGTTAGAATCTATTCAGTTACCTACTAAAGTAGCTATTTGCAAATGCGTAGCTCATACGAAACAGCAGGACAGAATTTCAAAAGGTAATGCGAGAGCTGATGCAGCTGCGAAGCAAGCAGCTTCAGACTCAGAAACTTTACTTTTAGATGAGGAATTACAACCCTCTGAAATTTTAGACCTAGAAATGTTAAAAACAATGCAGACGCTTACTACAAAAGCAGAGAAACAAAAATGGGAAAAACGAGGAGCAATCCTTGAAAATGGGCTGTACATCTCCAAAGAGAAAAAAGCAATTTTGCCGTCTAATTTGTTTAAATATGCAGCTTTGTTGAGCCATGGGCAGTGCCATGTCTCAACAGGGGGTATGGTACAGTTAGTAAACCGAATATTCCAAACATATGGATTCACAAATTACATAAAAGAATTTTGTGCGGCATGTCATATTTGTAACAAACATCATGCACAAGAGGCATTTAAACCTAAACAAGGACGTTTTCCTACACCGCCATATCCGTTCCATACTATTTGTATGGATTTTATAGAATTGAACAAATGTGATAACAAAAGGTATTGCCTTGTCATTGTAGATATGTTTTCCAAATGGGTGGAAGCCTTTCCGACTAAAAACCCGGATGCAACAACAGTGGCAAAAGCTCTCATAAAGGAGATTATTCCTAGATTTGGCATACCGGAAAGGATCTATAGTGACAATGGTACACATTTTGTGAATCAGACCATACAGCAATTGGGAAGCTTCTTTGGGATTTCCCTTAAGAACCATTGTGCTTATCACCCTCAGTCTGCAGGACTGGTGGAGAGGCACAATGGAGTCCTTAAGAACAAACTTAGAAAGTTAGTCAGTGAAACACAGAAGAACTGGGTGCACTGTCTGCCTCTGGCGCTGCTGAGTATGCGAACAGTTCCAAATGCAAAGGGTTTAACTCCTTTTGAAATGGTGTTTGGGAGAGCATATTATGTACCTCAGTGGAAAGCTCTCATGCCTGCAGACCAGGAGGCTGATAGTTCACTAGCTAGTTATATGAGGAAACTGTTAATAAATAACTCTCTCTTGCAGTTTAACTCTTTTTCAGATAAAGAACAGACCAGACCATTGGAAGTGATTCTAGCCCCGGGGTCCTGGATCTGGGTGAAGGTAACAAAGAGGAAGAATTGGGCAAGCCCGAAGTGGGAAGGACCGTACCAGGTACTGCTGGCCATGCCTACTGCAGTCAAAATAGCCGAAAGGTCATCTTGGATCCATTTGACGCTCTGTAAACTGGTAAAGAACTTTCAACTTGATAAAAACATTGTAACTGTTACGCAACAAGAACAAAATGGCCAAAGATAAGAATTCAGACCAACCTCAAAAATGTTGCATAATCATATTATTGAGCGTACACTTGTTGACTGTACTTTTGACAATTTTCTTTTTGTTGTGGTTTTTTCATTTCTCAACCACACAAGTAAAACTGGATAAACGTGATGAGACATCCATAGACTGGCATCCAAACTTTAACACATACCTAGCAATTAAACGTGTATATGCTGAGACTATGAACATTTCAAACTGCTGGGTTTGTACAGCTATACCAACAGCATATGGAGGACTACTAATGTCCGCTGTTCCTTTAGGGATCAATGAGACTTGGGAGAATTTGCTTTTTGACACAGGAACTGTGAGATCACAGGATAAAATAGCATTGTATTTACCTGTTACACAAAAAGGGATTGTGTGTTTTTTCAAGAATGATACTCTCCAGGTGGGCTGGAGTAACTGTAACATAATATCTTATAAATGTTATATTAAGACTAAAAGTGGGGGTACTGTTTGCAGTACTAACTATGATTCATATTTGAACTCAATGAAAATGACATTGAATGAAGTACAAAGAAATCCTGTTTTGACTAAACAATTGTCAATCATAGATAAGAAAATATTTCATGCAGGGTTGGTGCGTATTAGCACTAAAGTTGAAAACTGTTATTTTGTGTGTGGGAAAAAGGCATACAAATGGCTACCTGAGAATTGGTCCGGCAGTTGTTTTTTGGGCTACCTGGTTCCGGCCATACGACACACTGCAGAATTACCTCTGGGTAAAATACGGAACACGAGAGATGTTTCCAAGAAAACCAAAGATCCAATCGAGAAACCTGTGAATCCAGTAGGGTGAGTTGAAGCAGGTTGGAAAGACCATAATTCAATGAAGGACAAAGACAAATTGACTCATATGGACTTGAGTGACAGTGTTATATCTTGGGCAGGTATACTCACAGCGTATGGTGCAGTCAAATCGATTTGGGAGCTGAGAAAACTGTCAAAACTTCTCGAAGTAATGAGCAATGCAACTTTTTCTGCTCTTGAATTAGTGACTGATGAACTGAATGCCATGAGAACTGTTGTATTGCAAAATCGGATGGCTCTTGACTTCACCCTAGCGGCGAGAGGTGGTACGTGTGTGCTTATCAAAGAAGAATGCTGTGCGTACATACCAGATAATAGACATGAAATTAATAACCATCTGGAGGTGATTCAGCAAGTGTCAGCCATGACCAAACCAGGCCCAAACCCTCTGATGGATTTTTTCCAGAATCTGTTTGGGGGGGTGGGGTTCCATCCTAATGAATATTCTGATTGCCATTTGTGTGGGTTTACTCCTATTAGGAGCATGTGTTTGTTGTGGAATCCCCTGCATGAAAAGATTAATTAAAGATTTTATAGATATGTCTGTCTTTGAAACCTTGTATCAAGACATTGAACTTGAGGAATTGGTTCCAAATGAAATTCTCCTTGAAGTCTAAACTGAATGACTCTCTTAACTGCAAGTCCCAAGTGGAAGAGGTTAGGAGAAGAAATAAAAATTGTTTAAACTTCTGAGAATAGAATAAAAAGTATTAACGGGGGGGAAATGTTAGAAAAATATGTATTAATGTATATGTTTACTGTTTATTAAGAAATAAGAAAGATATAATGCATTTTATTCTATTAATGTTATGACAAGAAAAATGAATTCATATGAAACTGCAAGAAGCTTTTGGAAACTGCAGTGTGCCTTTTTGCAAGTTGGCCTCTGACCCCAACAGCTGCTAGCTCAGCAAGAATAATGTTTATGCTTCTCACAAGTGATTATCTGCTGGGTCAGAAAATTAATGTGTGAAATAATGAGAATCTTCTGCTCTTTTCCGCCTGAGCAATCGACCTTGTATATGTTACTAGATAACGCACCGGTTGCAAGGAGGAAGTTATAACATGTAACAAGGAAAATGTATTGAGAACTGTATCTACTATTATGTTCAAATTAATTTAGAACCTTGAGTGGAAACTTTTGTAAAAGGGTATTGTAACTAACCAGGTGGCTAGCAAGGCCACGTTGTTTACAAGAAAAGTTTTTAAGCAAAATGTAGTATCAGCATTTTAGATGAATAGAATATTGTAAGCTAAAGTGATGTAAAACCCCTTGTGACTGACTACGTCAGCCTGGTGGGTTAATACTAGTAAGAAATATTATATAAGTTGTGTTCTTCCTGTTTCATTCAGACAAAATTCTGTACTTGTATGTTTTTTGCCTCCTGGTGCACACTACTAAAGAACCTGAACCTGAACCTCCTGTGTATTGATCTTTTTATTACAGTATTTTTTTCATTTAACGTATCTCTCTCTCTCTCTCTCTCTCTCTATATATATATATATATATATATATATATATATATATATATATATACATATGCATATATATATATATATATATATATATATATATATATATATATATATATATATATATATATATATATACATATGCATATATATATATATATATATATATATATATATATATATATATATATATATATATATATGGGGTCCCCTACACTAGACCGACAGGCCACAATGCAGACGCCCAAAAGACCGACACCAGAAGACCAATGACACAGATGATCGACAAGGTGAAATCCCGACAGCTGAAACACTGACATGGGCAACGTGTGAGCGCGACTGAGTAAGTGTGCGATAGTGAGGGATTTAGGGTTATGGTGCGGACATGTAAGTGTGCGATAGTGAGGGATTTAGGGTTAGGGTGCAGGAAAGGTGAGTGTGCGGTAGTGTCGGACTTAGGTTAGGGTGCAGGTAAGGTAAATGTGTGATAGTGACGGACATTAGGGTTAGGGTGTGGGTCAGGTAAGTGTGCGATAGTGACGGAGTTTAGGTTTAGGGGCAGGTTAAGTGAGTTAGGGTGCGGGTATTGTAAGTGTGCGATAGTGTTGGACCTTAGGGTTAGGGTTTGGGTTAAGGTTAGTGCATATATAGTTGTGTGTAATGTGTAGTTTACATTTTGTGTGTTGATGTTTTGTGTGTCGGTGTTATAGTGTTCGGTTTTGTGAGTTGTCGGTATTGTGTGTTGTCGGTCTTTTGGTGTCGGTGTTTTGGGTGTCGGCTTTGTGGTGTGTCTGTGTAGTGTAGGGGATCTATATATATATATATATATATATATATATATATATATATATATATATATATATATATATATATATATATGCACGCATATGAACAGATAGAAAGCATTATATGTGACATGGTATAGTGCTTTTTGCCTTAAAATGAGTCAAAATGGTATACTAAAGTGGCATACTGTACATAATGCATTGCATTGATATAAATACAGTATTGCTTTAAATACTGTATAAAATGGTTTACATCTTTAGGACAGACTGCTACATTTTTGCATGAGCTATAGAGGCTTCCCACAGGAATTGTTGCTAAGAAGTATTTATTCCATTAATGTTTTGTATAAAGAAGAGGAATAAGACTTTGTTAGAGAAGCTTGCCTCCCAATGTAGGGGGCGCTTCTGCATGGAACAGAAGTCATGGGGAACATGCTGCAGTAGTAGAGCAATTGTAGAGCATTGCAGAATAACCTGAGTAAACCTGAAAATCTTCCCCTAGAAATTCCATTTAGAAATGAATGTATTGTCTGTTAATTTGTGTAGTCAACCAGTGGTTCATATCAATATTATATTTACTCATTACAAAATCAGAAGAGTGTAATTTTTTACTATTTATCATTTAGTACTAAAAAAAGTCAACCCTTGATCTTTTAAACTCATATTTATTAAATCAAACTAAAAGTATCAATAAGACCTTTGGGAAAAGCAATGGGAAATATTTTAAAGAACCACGTTTTAAAATCAGAGTTTTTAAAAATAAAGGTTTTAAAAGCTTTTTAAAATATTACCAAAAACCACCTTTTGGATCATTTTCAGGTTTTTGTATTTGGATCATTTTGAGGTTTGGCTTTTAAAATATTATTTATTTAATGTGAGTCAAAGGGATTCATGTGGATTTTAATAACATATTTCTTTAATAACCATTCAAAACTATTTCCCAAGATCAAAGAACGTTGTTGACTAGTTATACTGTTGTCATTATTCATCTAAATAATCTCATAAAGCTTTTTCTACCTAGTGAGTAATTAGAATTTTACCATAAAGCTACAGTTTTTAAAACAGATGATAATGCATATACTTCTATACCTGGGAATCATATTCCACTATTCTTCTAATCTGTTATATGATTTATTTCTTTATTTATTTATGAATGTATGTATGTATTTATTTGTCTTTGTTTACCAGGAGATACAGCTGTAGTACATTAGTGTAGTCTCCATCTTTAGTACATCTCTGGTATAAGAAGTATTGTTAGTGAGCTGTGACCTATTAAACCACCAGCCAAAAACCCATCAGAAACATCCATCTACAGAGCACCTTCTAGATCAGTTCTGAAAGCACCCTTTTTGTGATAACGGTTCTTTAAATCTAGCATTATGGACAGTTGGACTACCCTTATTTCTCCTGCCAGCCTTGTTGACTTGGGTCTCATGAGGCAGTATAGCAACTGCCTCATGTACACTGACAACCCTCTACTAATAACTGATTCTAGTGCAGAGTGTGAGAGATGTATCTGCAACCAAGAATCTTGAATCCCTGCTCTCTCACACTCAAAACACTAACACTGAAGAGGTGGCCAACTCGCCCCCACTACTCGTGCACATAGTACCACTACTCATATACCTAGTATGCATCCAACACATAAATCAACATATGTGGAGGTTCTCTCAAGAAACTTACTGAAACACCACATACCTCCAAAACAAAAGACTGCAACAACTAACATAGTTCCCACACCACCCAAGACACATAGCAACACCAGTGTCTCACCTAATAAGTCCTTAAGGCATAACACTCAAAAAACAAATGTTCTTGTCATGGGAGACTCATAGTGGGACACACAGATGTCCCACTCAACAGGGCGGACAAGGAGAAAATCACAGTTAGCTGCCTGTCTGGTGCCAAGATTCATCAGATCACAGATGCACTCAGGTCTCTCAGCAACAAGTACCATTATAACTTGGCCACACTTCATGTAGGAGTGAATGATCTGAGATGCACCTCACTGGACTATATGAAGAGAGACAATGATTGAGCTCTCTGATTATGTGTCCCAGGCAGGTCCATAGCCATAGCCTTGAGCAGCATATTACTCTAACCTAGAGTGATGGACAGTATAAACAAAAAATGAACAATTTCAATAAGTAGCTTAGTTTTTGGTGTCATTCAAAGGGGATCCAGTTTCTGTCAGTCTAGGATGACATGGTCAACAAACCTCACTGCTTTGCCAGAGATGGATTGCACCTGGCACCACTAGGCTTTCAGCTCCTGGCAAAGGCTCTTGAAACCCCCATAGTGCCTATTTTAGGCAGGGTCTCAAAAACAAAGTTACAGAACAGGGGTTATGCTGCTAAAGGCTAGGTGCTTAAAGCAAAAAACTGCACACCCTGGAATAATTTCTATCACTGGAGTATGTAGATGTCTGTGCAGTCACAGAAACCTGGTTCAAGAACTGGGTGGACTTGTTGAATCCCCAAATGATGTCAATATACTTCAGGATGGTCTTATGCAGACCAATGACTGGTGTCTTAGTCACGGTCTCAAACTGAATGCAAAGAAATGCATCATCATTCACTTTGGTAAAAACAATGTCCCTTCACACTATCAAATTAACAACAATGCTTTATGTATCTACAAAATGGTAAGAGATCTGGGATCACAAGTAGACTGTGACCTTACATTTGACCACCGTGTGTTTTCTGTAGTAAGGAAGGCTTTCTACATAGCACACTTGATTAGTAAAAGTATCACCTCTGGAGCAAAGGAGGTTGTCATCATCATCATCTTTCGACTGTTCCTGTTAGGGGTCACCACAGCATATCATCTGTTTCCATTTCTTCCTGTCCTCTGCATCTTGATCTGTCACACCAACCACCTGCATGTCCTCTCTCACCACATCCATAAACCTTATATTAGGCCTTCCTCTTTTGCTGTTACCTGGTAGCTTCATCCTTAGCATCTTTTCCCCAATATACTCAGCATCCCTCCTCAGCACATGTCCAAACCAAAATAATCTTGCCTCTTTGGCTTTGTCTCCAAACCTTCCAAGCTGGGCTGACCCTCTAATATACTTATTCCTAATCCTGTCCACCCTCATCACACCCAGTGCAAATCTTAACATCTTTAACTCTGCCACATCCAGCTCTAACTCCTGCCTTTTTGTCAATGCCACTGTCTCCAACCCATATAACATAGCTGGTCTCACTACCCTCTTGTAGACCTTCCCTTTCACTTTTACTGGTACTCGTCTGTCACAAATCATTCCTGACACTCTTCTCCACCCACTCCATCCTGCCTGTACTCTCTTCTTCACCTTTCTTCCACACTCACCATTACTCTGAACTATTGATCCAAAGTATTTAAACTCATCCACCTTCGCCACCTCTACTCCTTGCATCCTCACCATTCCTCTATCCTCCCTCTCATTCACACACATATATTCTGTCTTAGTCCTGCTGACCTTCATTCCTGTTCTCTCTAGAGCATATCTCCATCTCTCCAGGGTCTCCTCCACCTGTTCTCTACTCTCACTACAGATCACAATGTCATCTGCAAACATCACAGTCTACAGGGACTCCTGTCTGATCTCGTCTGTCAACCTGTCCATCACCATTGCAAATAAGAAAGGGCTCAGAGCTGATCCTTGATGTAATCTCACCTCCACCTTAAACGCATCCGTCACTCCCACCACAGACCTCACCACTGTCACACTACCCTCGTACATATCCTGTACCACTCTTACATACTTCTCTGACACTCGCGACTTCCTCATACAATACCACAATTCCTCTCTAGGCACCCTGTCATATGCTTTATCTAAGTCTAACAAAAACACAATGCAACTCCTTCTGACCTTCTCTGTACTTCCCCATCAACACTCTCAGAGCAAACATCACATCTGTATTGCTTTTACCCAGCATGAAACCATACTGCTGATCACTAATCATCATGTCCCTTCTTAACCTGTCTTCCACTACTCTTTCCCATAACTTCATGCTGTGACTGATCAATTTAATCCCTCTGTAGTTACTACAGCTCTGCACATCACCCTTATTCTTAAAAATCAGTACCAAAACACTTTTTCTCCATTCCTCAGGCATCCTCTCACTTTCCAAAATGTCATTAAATAATTTGGTTAAAAACTCCACTGCCATTTCACCTTAACACATCCATGCTTCCACAGCTATGTCATCTAAACCAACAGCCTTTCCATTCTTCATCCTCTTCATAGCTATCCTTACTTCCTCCTTGCTAATCCATTGCACTTCATGATTCACTATCCCCACATCATCCAACCTTCTCTCCCTCTCATTCTCTTCATTCATCAACCCCTCAAAGTACTCTTTCCATCTGCACAACACACTCTCCTCGCTTGTAAGTATGTTTCCCTAATTATCCTTTATCACCTTTACCTGCTGCACATCTTTCCTAGCTCAGGCCCTCTGTCTAGCTTAACAGGTCCTTTTCTCCCTCCTTAGTGTCCAGCATTTCATACAACTCTTCATATGCCTTATCCTTAGTTTTCGCCACCTCTCAAGAGGCTGTAATCTAGAAGTCCAATGTGCTATCCATTGTGCCACAGAGCCAGTAATCCCTCTATAATTGTCACTAATCAGGCCCATAACTGAGTGTAATGCCCCTTTCAGCATGTACTGTACAAAACACCTGCAGCAATTGCAGAGACCTGAAAGGTTTCTAACTAAAAAGATCAAGGGACTCCAGCAAGTTCATTACACAGACCAACTATAGTCCCTATCACTATAGTCAGTATCATATAGACTTTTTAGGAGAGACTTATGCCTGGCTTACAGAGCAGTCTCTGACCCAAATCTAATGAATTTGCTGCACATTCATAAATCAAATGCGACTAGAGCTACCCATTCCAGGGACTTAAATATGGCCTGTGACTTGAATAGGATGTGCTGGAAGGACACATTTTTCTTCCAGTGACTGCTACATCTTTGGAATAGGCTGCCAATTCATGTGAAGCAGATCACCTCTATGACACTGTTCAAGAACCTGGACAAGTGTAGGAGGCACTGTAAGTTCTTACCAGGGATCGCGCCCACAACCCTTCTGGACATGGGCATTCATTACTAAATACAATCCTGGGCATTGACTAGAGTATCTATGGTATTGCATTGGGATGAAATGGCTAGGCTTGAAATGACCTCTGGTTCGACAGCATGGTAACCTCCTTTGATCCTATGATCCTATGAAAGTCCAGCTGGGATAAAATCCTTTTTAAGTGAGGTCTGGGGAGAAAAGCTCCTCATTTAACACCAGTTTTCACATATATAAAAAATACAGTTGCATGATATCAGCAAGAATACAAAATAAAAGTAAATCTACATACACGAAGAAAAAAGTTTTATAATAGCTTATATGAGCATAGTTTAGAAACAGAACATGTATATAGCTTTCATAGGTAAATACAATCTTGAAAATTCATTAGAAATATAAATCACAGGCTTGTATATAGCAAAGAGAGATATAACACTGAACAAGATATTGTAATATTACATGTGATTTATAGTGATTAAAATAATGGAAAGAAGAAACAGCTTAACTATGGAAATATTGGCAAGCTAGAAGGGGATAAATGCCCATGCTTGAAATATTTCACTGTATGTTATGTATGTATATTAGAAAGTGGGCAAGTGGTTTATAATGAAATATAGTATGATATGTTACTAGTAGAGCAAGTATGAAAGTATTGTTACATTTAAGATTGAATAGTAAAGTAATTAGGAGATAAGTGAGAAAAGTTGGAACTAATTGGACTGTTATAAGGAGTATTTGTTTTGGATATATATGGATAGAGTGATATAACTGTGAAAGAAGAACTCACATCCAGGCTACTGGCAAGTTAAAAAAATAACCAATGAAGCAACACTTTGGCAAGCTATAAAGAAAGGCAACTGTTGTGTTTCCTCTAAGAACTACTTTCTGAACACACAAAGGAGACTTTAGCATTTTTAGGGCCTTTACAGGTAAAATTGTTGCTACTTGTTCATAGGTTCATTGGTGTTTACTAGGCTAATGACCACAAAGGCCTTTTTAAGCCTAGCCATGCATCCCAAATCTCTGACAAGTTCTGGTACCCTTGATAAGTTAAGCAGGGGCTTGGGAGATGAAACATATGCAAGCAGGGGCCTGGGAATGAACCATTTACAGGTTGCCTGTGTCCATTAGAGGCATAGGTGCCAAGACAGGGATGAATTTCCTATTCCCCATCCAGTTGTCCAAGTTACACTTGAATTGGGTTAGGGAGGCACTCTGCTTCACATGGATGGGGCGTCTGTTCCAGAGACAGGGTAGTCTCTGAGAAGCGTACTTGTTAATCTAGCAGATCTTATTTATATCATAGCCAAGGTTTAAGTCTTTAGAATGGGTAATTCTGGTGCTGTTTATTTTGCTGATATGCAGGAGGTCTATCAGAGTGGGGTCTGACAATGCCCTGTATGCCAGGCATAGATCTCCCCTGAACAGCCAGTAGGGACTGAATACAGGGATAGGGCCTTGAGGTGGTCTGCCTCAGACATTTTACTTACGTCCTGTTTTCTTTTAGTGAGCAACTTCTTTGGAAGTTCCAGTTATGCCTGGTTAGGTACATACCAGTGGGTGCATTGTACTCAATGATAGGTCTGATGGATGCCGAATCCAGTGGAACAATGAGTTCTTTTGACCTAGATGCCATACCTTTGTTTATAAGTTACATAACACAGAATGATTTCCTCACCACTGTAGACACATGATAGTGAAATGCTAGAGTACTGTTGATGTATGTGCCCAAGTCCCTGACTACTTGGTCAACTCTAAGAGATGTGTTGTCAATAAGATAGTTATCAGGAGTGGATGACATCCCATAGAATGCTATTATGCATTTCTTGGCATTTAATTTTAGTCCATGGCTCTGACACCAGTTGCATGTCTGTATCAGCTTTTCCTGGAGAACATTTGTGTCAGCGCTGGATTCCATGACAGCTCCTAATTTGCAATCACCTGCAAATTTAGTCAGCCAGAGACCCTTGACATTGGCCTTGACTTCAGAGAAGTAAATGCCAAAAAGGAGTGGTTCAAGGACTGACCCCTGTGGGATTCCACTTGTAACTGGCCTCTTCATAGAGATGCACTCTCCAATTTTAACTTCCTAAATCCTGTCTGTGAGCCAGTTGGCTATCCATCGGGTGACATAAGGGTCTGTAACTAACCTCTTGAGCTTTTCAACAATGCATGAGTGGGGTATTGTGTCAAATGCCTTGGCCAGGTTAAGGTAAGCAGTGTGAACCATTTTGCCCTCATCCATTGCTTTGATGACCTTCTCAAAAAAGTCCACCAGGATGACTAGGCATGACCTGCTCTTGATGAAACCAAACCTGGTTGGATCCAGTGTCTGGACATGTACTATATTATTATTGATCATTTCATGATAAGTCTTTCCATGGTTTTGCATATAAGACTAGTGAGACTTATGGGTCTATAGTTACCAGCCCACCTTTGTACAGAGGTATGACTGATGCTGTTCTCCATTCATGATGCATGAACACTGTTTGGAGGCTACAGTTTAATAGCAATTCCAGAGGGCCTGATAGGTCATGTTTCATGCTATTTAGGAGGCATTCTGGGATATTGTCTGGGTCCACTGAGGTAGTGTTCTTGGTCATAGAGAGAGCATTAAAGACCTATTCCCTAGTGATAGGAAGGGGAGTTTTATTTGATGATATTTCATGAGGGAAGGTTAAGTGGGAGAGGGGTAAAGTTGGAGCTGAATTTGTCAGCCAGTAGGTTTACTATATCTTCTGTCAGAGTATAGATGGCTCCATTTACAATGAAATCTGTACACAATTGTGTATTGCCTTTGAGGTTGTGGATGCAGTTAAAGAATGCCTTGTGATTGTCCTTTGCCTGCAAGGCCAAATTTACCTCAAATTTGGCTTTGGTAGACTTTATTTGTCCTCTGAGTTGTTTGTTTAGTTTGATGAAAGTGTTTTATCCTGCTGGCTGCTGCACCTCCTAATTTTTGCCATGATTTTCTTCCTGGTCTTATACATCCAACTAAGTTTGTGATTCCACCAGGGTGTTTTGTTTTTTGAATTAGTTCTGCACTTCTTCCTGGTAGTTATAGCTGTCTCTATGCAGCTATTAGCATGCTTATATAGGGTTTGTGTGAACAGTTCTGCATAGGCAGCAGTATTGTCAGGGTTTATGGGGGCTTTAACTTTTGCCAGATTATCACTTAATAGCAGGGAGTTAGCCTTAGAGTAGTTCCTGAATATTCCAGGGTTATCTTGGGGCCCAGGTTTTATTTTTATTTCAAAGGAGACCATTTTGTGGTTTGACCATACCAGAGAAGATAGTGAAGGAGGAAACATTATTTAAAGTACAAACTGTGATTATTGCAATATGTTATTAAGGGGGAGCAGTGACACCCTGCATGATACTATATTAAATATATAGGATGGACTATCCTGTTTTTTTTTTTGTACTTCAGGTGGCAGTACAATTAATGTGGGGTGGGAATGAAATCTTTATTAGACTATGTAATTATAGAGTTTTGTACAGCTTTCAGTAATGACTCATTGACGGGGAATTTTATTTTAGTGAAATCAGGAGTGAGGCAGAAGATACATTTTGGTGCTAGAGTCCTCCAGTAGCATGCATATTACAAAGTAAATAGGTAGTTACACATATTAGACAGACAATATTGTTTACTTCAAAAAAGTATTTACATTTTTAAGCTTTAATCAGTTCCTGCCAATTGTGGGATCTTTCTGGTTTAAATAATTAGTGATCTTAGAGTGTGATCTGGCTTTTTATGACATGCAAAGGATGGTGAAGCACTTTATATAGTCAAGAATAGGTCCTTTGCTTAATCAATTCTTTATGACTGAAAGGTCTTTTCCAGTTTGAAGTCAGTGTTTTAAAACCACTTTAGATTTGTTTCGACACCAGTAGAATTTTAAAAGGACATTATTAAATTGTTTAATAAATTCCTTAGAGGGAAAAAGAAAAGCAGTTTGAATATATACTAGTTTTGGAAAACTAATCATCTTAATTAAAGTTAATCTATCTTCCATAGAAAAACATTTTGTTCTACTTGTTTATTAATGATTTGATAGAATCCAAAATATCATTATAGTTAATCAATGTTATCCTTGATACTTGATTTGTTTATTATCCAAACAATACTCATTAATCTTCTTTAATTGGTCTTTTAATTCTTTATTTATCAATAAGTTATTCATTTTACTATTATTAAAGCTGAGACCTAATACAGATGCAAAAAAGAAAAATAATGAATTAGATAAAGAAGTAATACAT
>NC_056733.1:372143074-372238074 GCF_019279795.1 Protopterus annectens
TTCAACAATTGGCTTACGTGTTGGTGTCATTCAAAGGGGATCCAATGCCTGTCAGCCTGGGATGACATGCTCGACAAGCCACGATGCTTCACTAGGGATGGCTTGCACCTGTCACCCTGGGCTTTCAGATATTGGCAAAGGCTCTTGCTACCCCATAGTGCCTTTTTAGGCAAGGCTCAAAAGACAAACCCACCTCCATAGGTATCACAAGGGATAAGAAACTAAGAGTAATGCTACTCAACGCCAGAAGTCTAAACCTCAAGATGCACTTTTCGAAACTCTCCTTAGCATGGAGAACATTGATATCTGTGCAGTAACAGAAACCTGGTTCAAGGCTCCTGAGAGCACCCCAGCACTACCAGGTTATACCTCATACCATGCTTTTCGGCCCAAAACTTGGACCGAACCACAAAAGGAGGGGGAGTATCAATATTCGTCAAAGATACCCACACCTCCAGGTTGTTGGCACAGCACGAAGCATCAGAGACTATCCATGTGCAACTAACAGTGGGTAAAACTGCCTTCCAGTTTATAGCCTGCTACAGACCACCCTCCCAAACACAGGAACCCCACTTGGCCTTCCTGAGAATACTGGAAAATATGAAGGTCTCTCCAACACCATTATATTGGGCGACTTCAACTACCCAAACATAGACTGGGAGAATTACTCTAGCTCCAACACCCTAGCCCAAAGGTTCCTAGAATTTATAAACTCAAATGCTATGGAACAACTTGTTACCACTCCCACAAGAGAGGAAAACATACTGGACCTGATCATCACCAACATGGGGACACTATGCTCCAGACCAGAAGTGTATCCCTCACTGGTAAGATCAGACCATAAACTAATCTCACTGGATATTCACATCCCGACCCCACCCCCTGCCCAGAAAACCACAGTGGAAAAATTTCTCTAAAGCAAATTTCACACGCCTCAAAACCGAGGCGGAATCCTTCAAAGCCCCCGGGCCTGTGGAAAATACAGCTCAGACAGCAGAATCCTTTATAAATGCATTCTATGAACACCTTCAGGAATGCATGGATCATGCAATCCCAAATAAAACCAAGACCCAATCCTCCAAAGGCAGACATCCTGTCTGGTGGACCCCAGCCATAAACAAACTATACAATAGAAGGAGGAAGCTACTACATGATAGAGCAAAATCCCAAAAAGGGAAGGCATCTCTGATCAGTATTAGCAAAAAACTACGGGCACTCATAAAATCGTCTAAGGCCAGCTTCGAGAGAAAAATTGCACAGGACACTAAGGATAATCACAAGGCTTTCTTTAGTTATGTTAGGAACCTGGGTGGGAATTCCCAGATATGCTCAGAATTAGTCCAAAATGACAAAAAATACACCGAGCCCACAGACATTGCCAACATCCTAGCTGACAGGTTCAGTGCAAACTTCTCCCCCCCTCCCCACCAAAAGGCAAATATCTATCCCAACAGAGTGCTGCCCCACTGACATCTCAGATGCTCAGGTAAGAGCCGCCCTCTCCAAAGCAAAAAACACAGCATCAATGGGACCAGATGGTGTCCCGGCTCGTCCTACATGAACTCCAAGAAGAGCTAAACCCAAACATAAAACTACTGTTCAATCTTAGCCTTACTACAGGGTATGTACCCAAAGAGTGGCGTACAGCAACAGTGGTCCCTCTCCACAAAGGTGGTGCCTCAGCGGATCCTGGAAACTATCACCCCATAAGCCTGACTAGCTTGGTCTGCAAAGCTATGGAAAGGATCATCATGGACCTCATAAATAAAGATATTGGGGACCTACAGACACTGGATCCTACCCAGTTTGGCTTTGTTAAGGGCAGATCCTGCCTCTTAAACCTGGTCGATTTCTTTGAAACAGTCATCAAGGCCATTGACGAGGGGAAGGTGGTCCACACAGCCTACCTGGACCTCGCAAAAGCCTTCGATACAATACCCCACTCGGGCATTATAGATAAGCTCACCAGCTTAAATATAAACCCCTATGTCACTAGATGGGTTGCAAACTGGCTCAAGGACAGAACCCACTTGGTTAGAATTGCTGGAGCCATGTCAGACTCCAAACCAGTTACAAGTGGCGTCCCACAAGGCTCAGTCCTGGGACCTCTCTTGTTCGGTATATATTTCTTGGTGGTACAGGCCAACACGGAAGGACTGTGGCTGACCAAGTTCGCAGATGACTGCAAACTGGCCGCCATAATCAACTCTCCAGCCAACACAAGCATCCTCCAAAAGGGCCTCATAGAAACAGACAACTGGTGCCAGAGCCATGGCCTCAAGCTAAACGCCAAAAAGTGTATAGTCATCCCTTTGGCAAAAACAAAGTGCCCACAAATTACCACATAGGTGGTAATCCATTAAGTACAGAAGAAGTCATTAGGGACCTGGGGACCCAAGTTGATAGCAATCTCTCATTTGACAACCATGTGGCCAAAGTGGTTAGAAAAACATTTTATATAGCCCACCTAATCATGAAGGGATTCACATCTAGATCAGGGGAGGTCATCATGCCTCTTTACTCATACCTCATCAGGCCCATAATTGAGTACAATGCCCCTTTTGGGATGTACCTTACCAGACACCTGCAGCAACTGGAAAGACCCCAAAAGTACTTCACCAAGAGGATCAAAGGGCTCAAACAGATGCCATATGCTGCCCGGTTAAAGAAATTCCAGCTCTACTCAGTGGCATACTGCCTGCTCAGAGGCGATCTGTGCCTGATGTTTAAAGCCATGTCCAACCTGGAATTAATGGACATGCTGCACCTCAGAAAATCCAAATCCCATTGAGCTACGCGCTCGAGAGACTTGAACCTCAGCACTGAAATAAATAGGACATGCTGGAGGGACAGATTCATAACCCAGAGGCTCCCTTCACTCTGGAATAAAATCCCAGTCCAGGTTAGGCAGAGTCCCACTTTGACTCTCTTCAAGAGGAATCTTGATGAGTGGATGGGAGATTGTAGGTTTACCCCGGCTATCACTTCTGTGTCACTGTTAGACAGAGGCACAGTATACTAACCTCAAAAAAGGCATAGAAAAATTAATTTAAAATGGGTGGCGAAAGCCAAACACACTCTGGCTAGGCTTATAAATGCCCTCGGGCAGATAGCCTAGTATGAACCTATGAACCTATGAACCTATGAACATCTGCCAATTGAAACCCCCTAAGACCTTGTGCCATTGGCAGCCTCCATCTTTGCCCTGCCCTAGCTAAGTAGCTGCTGCAGCAAATCTTATTATAATACACATCACCCATTCAAAAACAGCAGATCTCATCACATGATAAACAGAGGCATTCATATTGCACTCAAATTTACCCCATTACAATCAACACACAAACAAACACTCACAATGAAATAAGAGACCACACAAGTACTTTATGCACCTTGAAGTAGGGGTCTGTGCCTCCACACTCCCCGCTACATTTATATACCAGCTCTGAGACTACAGTATGACACAGTGAAAAAGCTTAAAGTATAGAATTTAACATGATCTGCAGTAATTTCCAGTAGTATAAAGTAATTTATTTTGATCACTAGACCCTTCCACAGGTTTAATTTTCAACATATTTTCTATATCTATTATATTTTCAACAATACCTCCTTTCAACTAAGTATAAATGGCTCGTGCCCACTGTGTGGACACTTGAGGTGATCTTTAGAGCAGAAGACTGAAAGGAAACCCCAGTGTTCATTCAAATTTGCATATGGCTTGCTGAATATCATCAACTTTGTAACTTGCATACATGTATAAGTGCAGAGCCATAGCTGGCTCAGGATGCTGTTCTTCAGTCTTCATCTCCCGACTACACCCCTAAGCCTTGCACCCGGGGTGATTGCTCATTTGTACCATCCTAATTACGTGTGTGTGTGTGTGTGTGTGTGTGTGTGTGTGTGTGTGTGTGTGTGTGTGTGTGTGTGTGTGTGTGTGTGTGTGTGTGTGTGTGTGTGTGTGCATGTTTGTGTGTATGTATGTCTTTGCATATCCCTGTGCACTTATGCATAACCAGATGTTTGTTGTATCTGACTTTAAAGTAAAGAGCTGGATGAAATAACATGTATGTTAGTCTCTGGGTGAAGTTTCATAACCTAATCAGTGAATATGGACTATTTTGTTTAAACTATATGCAACATGGCAGAAAACTTGTCGCTTAGAATGTAATCATGATATGAATTAACATACAAATATATGAATATTCTTTTATTATTAAAGTAAAAAAGTCAAGGGGAACTTTGTGAAAAAATAATTAATAAATAAGTAAACACTGAAGGAAACTTTTAAAGAATCTGTTCTTCCATTTTTCAGGTTAACTTGAATGAATTAAAAGTCCTTTCTACTTTTGGTTCACATGCAAGCTTAACCAAAAAGGCCATGTTTGCCTACTTGTGCTGTCTTAATTTCAAATATCATTAACATGTTTGCCCTGACTTAGCATTCTAACTTTAGGCATTTTGTTTCTGGAATTACTGCAATTTTGCTTACAACCCTTGCAAGACAAAATGTAGCACATTTTTACTATGTGAATAAACAGATTCTTAAAATACATGAGCTGTACCACAGTATATGAAAGAGAAGATGGTACTGTCTTGTAACATACCAGCAGGCATATTTTTCATGAGACGCTGAAGACATTAGATATTAGTGCTCTTGGTCACTATAACAAAACAAGCATTGCCTATCTATTTTATACTTTTAGTACTAAATGGATTAAAAAATACAAAAATAATTTCAGTTAATAGTAAAGGGAGAGCGGCATGGTGGTACAGTGGCTTACATTGCTGTGTTACAGTGTGTCTGTGGTCCTACAGTTTGGTTCTTTACTGGGGTACTTCATTGTGTAGACTGCATGTTCTTCATGTGTTTTACATGATGTTTTTCCTCTCCCACTCCAAAGACATGCCTTAGGTGAGCTTGTGATCTTTTATATTTCCAGTAGGCATACATTCTGTATGTGACTGGCATCCTAGTGTCTCTGCCTTGCACTAGCTGAATACAGGGATAACCTAGGGCTTTCCTGTGACCCTGAATTCAGTTAACTGTATAACCAGGGAATGAATAAATAAACTAATGTATAAATGAAGAACAAAGTTTGCAAATTTTGAGTCAAAGTATTCACTTACTGGGATGGAAACTACTAACAGATGTTTAATTCTTTGTGAAATTTCATTCTTACACATGCGGTCATTAACCTTAAACAAATTTATTCTCTCTCTCTCTCTCTCTCTCTCTCTCTCTCTCTCTCTCTCTCAGAAATGTTCTACCCCTGTACTTTGTAATAGGTGACCACCATTTCCTTTTTTGAAATCATAAAATGCAAGTCTTAGAGATTTACTTAGATTTTACACATTGCTAAGTTGTGTGTTTGTTTTGAAGCACTTAGCCATAAGATGTTTCCCCTGTAAATTTGTAAGTTAACTATGAAAAAAAAGACATCTACAGGTGAACCTTGCTTTATGAAAATGTAAAGGTGATTAACCTGGAAGAATAATGGTATGCACTCCGTTTATATGGCTTCCAAGCACTAATAACCTCAGCCCATTTGTTGAGTTAAGGATTTAGTAGCAAAATGATAGCCCCCATTTATGTTTATGTGCTTACTGCATACATTCTAGAAATTAAAATCACTTCTTTCTTTTCATTAGTGCATTTTGCCTGTCACTAGCTGAGGGGGGAAATCACAGTAGTTCATTTGTTATATCTCAGAAGCATAAAGTATTGTGTTTCAGGGACTTATTTAATGGATTCTACTGTTGCATACAGTTCTTTCTTTCCAGTACTTTGCCCAGTCAACAAAACTCACAAAATTCCATGCTTTCAAATACTGTTAATCATAATGTGCAATAATTATGTATGCACTTAGAGGCATTGTTTGCAAATTTACAGTGGCTGCCTGCGCGAAATCAGTTGCAAAGGTTTTTTCTTAAATGCGACGCTCTGACAAACAGTCACAGAATGATTGTGTGATCCTGAGTGATAACTAAAGTTATATGGGTTGGCAAAATACCAAGAAGCAGTGCATTGGAAAACTGACCATAACAGGATATTAAATTAAACAATTTTCACTAGATAACACATCTTCTGGTTCATGTAAAATGTCCAGCAAATCATTTAGCTAATAAATCATGCTGATTGAAACTGAGTTGCTAGACCATTTCACTTTGTAAATATGCAATGTAATGAGAGAAAGACAGACTGTAGAATATTTCCAACCCTATGACCTTAGAACTAAAATATATAAATATATTTTAATCTCTCCTTCTGTCTCTCCGTTTCTATTTAATTATCAAAATTGAATCTTTTCCATGTCCAGCTCACATCATACTTTGCTTTTTTAAATAAATTAAGACCTAAATAATACTTTAGAAAAGGGTTTGCTTATGATATTATTACACACTAAAGGCTATAAACACTTCACAAACATAATAACTGATAAGACAGGCTAATAGCTCTACACACGTTTTAAAACAAAATGGTGTCCAAAAGCTTTGCCTTCCCCGTGATCTCTGTAAAAATGTCAAACAGCTTTTAGTGTTGAAAGGCATGTTAAGTACTTGGTCATGTTATAAATGTATAACTGTTTTGAGAGGACTCTATCTAAAGGAAAGAAAAATGCATTGACTGTTGGTATTTTTATTTTTCCCATGTGGCGCAAACATATTCTTATACAAAGACAAACACAGCAAAAAAAATATAATATGACTTGTTGGTATTTCTGTTATATCTGTAGCATGAATAAGAAATAAGATCTGAGGTATATTGAGATTCTGAGAGATGCCCACTCTTCTCTGATGTAATATGGTATAAAGATACTAGTTGATTACTTCATTATTTTTTTTCCGACTGGAAAATATAAATCTATAATAATAAGACACACACAGAAAATTAAAGCACTTGCAAAGTAAGTTTTATTGAACTATTTATTTCTGTCTTGGTCCTGCTGATGTTCTGTCTTATCTCAGAGCTTATTTATACTTATCTGTCTATGTTGCCTTGACTTACACAGATCTAATTGCTGGCTTGATGGATGCTGTCTCCTTTGGAGGAAGAATTCACATTTACATGTATCACATGGACAGAACTGTATGATTAAGGAAATGTCTCCTTTATACAAATGTCAGAACATAACATCCCCACTTTCTTCATCCTTGGGCAAATCAACAACAGCAGCAAAACCAACCATATTTTAATGCTAAATATTAATATTAGAAGTATCAAAAATAAAATACCTGAACTCCAGGCCACAATAGCACACTACTCCCCAGACATAGTTGCTTTAACAGAAACCTGGCTAAATAAAAACATAGCTAGCTCAGAAGTTCTCCCTACCGGCTACAATATCACTGGACAAGACAGACCACTTCGTAAAGGGGTGGAACTGCCTTACTGTACAAGTCAAACTTAACTGTCCGTCAATTAAAAAACTCCTACTACTCCCCCAATAATTGGGACATACTTATCTCACAACTTCAACTTCACCCTAAAAAGGTCATCACCACAATTGTGATCTATATTCCACCTGGAAATACACCTGCTAACCTTGAAGACTTCTTATCCTGGTGTTCTTCCACATACTCACAAGAAACCCTTATTCTGGGGAACTTCATCCTAGATTGGTTCACCTGTATATCAGAACCACCAAGTAATCTAATAAATCTCCATGGCTACCAGCAGCTAGTCCAAATTCCAACTAGATGTGATAAAAAATCTAAAAGGGAATCCATCCTTGACTGGGTCCTAACTAACAACCCCACATTGTACCCTCACACAGGCAGTCTCCCAGACACCTTAAGTGACCACAACACAATATACTTTATACATAGTAGAACAAGCATATGCAGAACCACTAACTATATATCCACTAGAAACACAAAAAAATTCTCTCCTGAGGTCCTCAACACTTTACTCTGTAACTGTGACTGGACCCCACTAAAAACCCTCCCACTTGCTGCAGCATATTTCAGCAAAACATTTCTACAACACCTAGACACTGTCGCTCCATTGCACAAAATCAAGGTTAGAACCTCTACAAACCCCTGGCTCAGTAAAGAAACCAACCAAATCCTCAAGTCCAGAGACACTGCCTGGCTTTACTATAAAAAAAAACAAAGAAACACAAAGCCTAACTAAGTACCAAGAACTGCACAACCGTGCAAAAAAATGCATTAAGCTGCACAAAAAAAATCCTACTACACGACATTACAAACTAAATACCAACACACACCCCAAAAGTTTTGGAAAAATGTAAACCAGCTACTAAAACCCACCCAAAAGGCTACCCTCAAACCAGAACCCCCTGACACTAAAGTTCTCATTGAAACACAATTCAATTCCCACTTTGTGAACTCAATTCTATCCTTAGTATCACAGGACAGTTCCTTCCTCACTATCCCCCCAACACAAATAACACTAATACAAGCTTTACCCTCAAAACAGTTTCCACCACTTCAATCAAAAGCATGCTCTCCAAACTAAAAACCTCATCAACAGCAGCCGACCTACTCCCCAGATATTTCTTGAAACTCACAGCAGATGCTATTGCTATCCCAGTCTCCACTCTCATAAACAGATCAATTGTTGAAAACTATGTGCCCAAACTCTGGAAAATATCCTATGTTACGCCCATACATAAAGGCGGGACCTCCACTGAAATTAATAACTACAGACCCATTGCTTTACTCTCCCCCCGGCCAAAATCCTAGAAAAATGCATTCATACCCAGATGCTAAACTATCTCCTAGACAGCAACATCCTGTCACCTACTCAGCATGGTTTCAGACCTGCCCATAGTACCACTACAGCCCTCCTCTGCTTCACAGACACAGTAAACCATCTCAAAAATGAAGGCCTACAAATGTCAGCTCTTTTTTTGGATATGGCCAAAGCATTTGACACAGTCTCACACCAAATCTTGCTAAACAAACTAAACCAATATCATCTATCAAATTCCAGTTTTACATGGTTCCAAAGCTACTTAAGTGACAGGTACCAAGCTGTGAAATGGGAAAATTCTCTCTCTCCTCAGCTGCCCATAACTATAGGAGTCCCACAGGGTTCTATCTTAGGACCACTACTATTCACAGTCTTCACAAATGACCTCCATACCTCCACACAGCATGCATCTATAATTCAGTATGCAGATGACACTACCTTAATCTGTGCTGCACAAAACATTCCCACCCTCCTGCAAACAACTCAACTAGCATTGTCTGACGTTGAAAACTACCTTACCAAAGCCCAACTTATCCTCAATCCAAAGAAAACTCAGCTTATGATTATAACCAGTTCTAACAAAATCACTAACAGGCAATTTACTATCTACTCCACTAATGCTACTCCAATTGCTCCAGTGGCACAGGCTAAGCTATTGGGAATAACCATAGACTCCCACCTAAAATTTGATAGTCATCTCAACTTAACTATTAAAAAAGTACATGCCAAACTGGGGTCGCTCTACCATATCAAACCATTTCTTACCAACAACACAAGATTAGCCATTGCTCACTCCCAACTTCTATCCACCCTACTCTATGCATCTCCCATTCTGACTAATCTCAACAAAACTGAACTAAGCAGAATGGAAGCCTGCTATAACAGAATTGCCTGCTTTGCTGCAAATTGCTCATATAGAACTCATCACTGTACTGCTTTGAGACAGCTCCACTGGCTTGAACTGCCCAACCTCCTAACCTGCAATCAGATCTGCCTCTGTCATTCTATCTATTACCTCCCCAATAAGTGTCCTGCCCTCAAAAACCTAGTACAACATCACTCAGCCAAAAGGCCACTTAGATCATCAAGTGAACTACTACTAGAAGTCACCAACAGCTACAATAGGTTTGCAGATGCACTATATAGTAGTTCAGTGGCTAAAAAATGGAACTCTCTCCCTACAAGCATTCATTTCAAAACACATCATCCAAAGCCTCCTTTAAAGACCTCATCAGGCAACATCTCAAGGAAAGTTGGCAGTGCCATGATTGCTCCCCAGGCTAGTGAAAGCAGATAACACATACATACAAAATCTAGAGCACTTGATAATAGTTTTCAATCTTACTCACAAACACTGGCTAATCTACAATGTATGTACTGTACCTGTGTACTATGTATGTATTCTACCTATGTTCCAAATTTCAGCTGTACACCACAAATCTATTAATTACCTTTATTTTTAAAATTAATATTTTTTGTTTGTTCTCTCCACTGTAACTGTTTATGTGCCACATACCACTGTAAAAACATGTCTCCTGTAATTTGTGTGTATACTGATCATGTCTAAAAACTAAATGTGTCTGTAATTTTTCTTTGTGGAGCTTTTCTCCCCAGGCCTCTGCTGAAAAAGGGCCTTTTCGGCTCAGTCAGACACCCCCGGTTAACAAATGTAAAATAAATAAATAAAATATACTGCAGATGCTGGAGTAACTCTTTTGTTTCTCTCCCTTCACCCTCCATATTTCAGTCTCCTGCTAACATAGCATAGATTTGCATACTTACACATACTTTTCATTTGGTATCCCACTATTTTTCTCTCAAACTAACAGTTGTCAGCTCTGTGATGCAGTGGAATGGATCCCAGACCATGACTCAGGAGCCACAGGTCTCGGTAGCAGGGGCATCCAAATGGGAGAGGGGGGTGGTGACAGTAATGCCAGCACTTCTTCCTCATTACGGGGGGGGGGGGTACTGAGTAACTTCTGCTGCAACTGGGGTACCTTCTGCTTGGGACTGGAAATTAAGAGTTCCCACAGCTGTGCATGCTACTTTTAAGATTAGCAGTATGAAAGAGGCAGAATGAATGCACAGCAGTTACAAAACTAGGAGCTTGGTATGACAAGTATTGTGTTATCACATGTTCAGCCCTCCTGGGATAGATAGGGTGTCCACATACCTGGTAGGTTTGCTTTCAGTTAAGAAAAATTCCATACTATGCCACAGCGTAACATCCTCTTTTCAATGTCTCACTTTCTCAGGAGTTGTATACATCTTAGCTACCAGTGCTGAGGAAGACAATTTCACTGTACAGGGAAGGTCGAGCTCCTAAAAATCCACATAGAGTGAGGAATAAATGAGCTTGTCTGAAGAAAGAGTGTCAGACAAAAGTTAGGGGTATCAGAGCTGCAGGCGCTTGTTGATTACAGTGCTGTTAATTAGTCTAGTTACAGAAACCTTACAATGCACTTTCAGCTACATCATAAAATCAAGTCATCAGAATTCAAATTCTAGAGTGATACATATGTATATGCAAGAAACTCCAGCTTATGTTAAATAAGTAAAACAAAAGAAAAAACTTAAAAACAATGGAAACATTTCTTTTGTAAATTCCATTGAAACAATGCCTTTCTAATAGGATTATCATATCACTATGGGCTCTTGCAGAGTTTTAAGACCTATGATGTACACATTTACTGATTACTGAATTTAAATAAAGCACTAAAATGGAACTGGATGGTTCTCTTACAATAGTATTGGTGCAGTTTCTAAAAAGTGAGGCATTATAAAGTTAATCTGTTTTACTAAAGAAACAATAGCATATTTAGTGTAATACCCAGAAATGTTTGCATTTTTAAAATAAAACAAGAATATGTTGTTTTATTGATGGCAGAGTCTATTTTTTCTTTTGGTAAAATAGTCTTTTTAATAATTCTCATTGTAAAATAGCTAGTTACTCAACCTATTGTTAACTACATGGCTAGTGTGTCCCAGACACAGTGTTTTAAAATAGTACCCAAAAGACTAGAAGTAGTTTTGTTTTTAGTTATTTTTTTATTTTTAATTATTTTGTCATCCACAGGTAATCTCCATTTTTCTGTATATTAAAAATCTACCAAATAATGCTGAATGATAGAAAAATGGGCTTTAAGTCACTCCATACAAACTGTTTACAAAAAAATAAAAAAAAGTCTCTGACAAGCTTTCGGCTCATTTGAGATCAGTGATCACCTCTCACAAATGTGAACTATTCATGTCATTCAATCCCTGCTAAGATAACCGAAAAGTTCAGTTTTCTCCTTAATCATCTTCTTTTCCATAAACAGATTTTCCACAAATTGATCTAAATGTAGAGCCACCATGTATGCAGATGATGCACTCATCTAACATTTTATGACTTACAATCAAGTACCAAAAGTCAGCTTGAATTTGACCTATCACTGATCTACTGTGAGACATTGAATGTCTTAGAGCAAATTGGTTGAGTCAAATGTATCAAAACATGAGCCCACTCAGATTGCAGGTCACATCTGAAATAAAGCTTATTTCTATGGGGTAAGACCCTCTGCAACCTCCATGTAGGAGTTAGTTGGAGTTACAGCTTTACTTAAATATTCTCTCTTCAGGGCAACAGAACCCTGAAGAAAGGAAAAACACCCAGCAATGCTGACAACATGATTTGTTCAACTGTGATCTCATAGGAGAACAAGTGCATACAAACCTTTACAGGACTTAAAGTTTCAATGATTTGGGGCTGATTGGATAACATTTCTGGAGAACCCATTTGCTTACTGGTAGATCTCCATTCTATTGCTTGTTTCTATTTGGTTGAAAAATAGCAAACTAATTCTTAACTCTCGTAAAACAAAGGCTATTGTCTTTGGGATTAACCAAAAACTGAAAAGTGATCTCCTGAACTGACATATTAAAAACCCTTTGAAGCCCTAACAGGCTCCATTCCTTTCTTTATGCATATGGGGATATTACTATACCACACTGTGCTATTTAGATACCATACTGAACACATTATGACAAAAATTAATGAGATACTTTTATAAGGATGGAAATTTCCTCATATTTTTGCCTCAGAAGCTCACAAAGAAATCATTGATGTGACCTTGTTCTTGCAAAATGACTCTTCAAAAACTAATCAAATTTCTCTACAGAATATATGCCTACTTAGCAGCATTATGATGCTGTCATTTGCTCCTTCCTATTTAAAATATAAGCTATCAACTTCTTCCAAATCCTTGTTTTCAGGTTTTCATTGATATTTTCTGATTATAGCTTACAGTACTAATCAAAAAACACACCCAGTGTCAGGGTGCTCAAGGATAAACACTGCATTAATTATAGCTTTTTAGTCACAGAACCAGACTTATGGGAATCCTCCTCTCCTGCACTCAAAATATTATTTCACTAAAAGAGTTCCAGTACACACCCTGCGTGCATCTTATAGGAAAATCCAAGTGCCACTTCAGTCTGCTGTGACCTAATAGGACATACTTCCTTGCCCATACTGTTTTACTTTAATCAGCTTAACTGTTTATTACACTGTAACCCTAGTATTCAACATGTACAAAATTTGCACTAATATGTCAACAACATTTTATAACAATATGTTAACTTTGGTACATAGCCCAGTACTAATCTAGGATTACTATTTAAACTCATGATTATATGAATTTCACCCTAGTTTTATTATAATTTTGTCTGCAAAACATGCTTAACATAGACTACATTTTAGTGTGCTTTTCTACTCAGAATATCTACATATTCTACACATTTTTGAGTTGGGTAACATGCTATAGGCAGCATTATGGCCAAGTTCAGAAATATGCATTTTCCTGACGGGCTGCCTTTGCAAGAAGTGGGTCCTAAGCTCCATGCAGGAGACATAACAGGTTAAAGAAAAATTGCATTTGCCCCACATGGCTGCCTGGAAGATAGCCTTTCTTTCTGTCTACTGCATTTACTGCATTTAGATGAGCTTATGGGAATGAATAGACAGATGTGAGGAGGAAGGTTGATATCCAGCAGACATGGTGGGAGGGGGGATGATACAAAAAATGTCTTTGTAGTCAAAAAATAGACATTGAGTGCACTTTAATAATTTAGTGTTAACTGCAAAATTTTCTTCTACGGATTATATCACGGCAGAAAAATGACCTCATATCAGTCCACTATCCATACTTAAGAAAACAATAAATAAATAAATTGTGTGGGGGCAGTACAGTGGTGCAGCAGTTAATGTTGTCACCTCACAGCAAGAGGTTTTCCGGTTCGATTCCCAGCTGGGGTGCCTTCTGTATGGAGTTTGCATGTTCTCCCTGCACTTGTGTGGGTTTCCTCTGGGTACTCCGGTTTCCTCCCACATTCTAAAAAGACATGCATGTGGAGCATTTCTCCCTGGGCCTCTGCTGAAAGCAGGCTCTGTGGAGCCTAGGTGGACTTTCCCAGTCACCAAAATGTAAAATAAAAAAATAAATATTTCTGACCATCAGTTCACACTTCTCAGAATTGTTAATAAAGTTTTCAGATATGGGAAAACATCACTCACAGGTGCAAAAGTTGCAGTTTTAGTTCTTATGTTGTACAAAGTGAAATATATTCATGATTGTATGAATCATGCAGGAAAACCTACATTTGTACTATGAAATTAATCTAAAGGTATTTGCAGGAGGGATACCATAACATTATTATAAAGCTGAAACATGAATGCCAAAGCATTTTCTGTAGCCGTGATGAATATTTTTCCACATCGGTTTCTAACATGCACACACACACACACACACACACACACACACACGCACACACACGCACACACACACACACACACACACACACACACACACACACACACACACACACACAGTGTTATGCTCAAATGCACAGAATTACACTGTGCTTTACTATTTTATAGTGATCAAGTAACAACAGCAGTCACACACTTTCATACATAGACTGACTCCTCAAGCCAAACAGATATCCACTTCCTAACTGTGTAGAACTCTTGAGAACTGTAATCCAAGTGAAATAAATAATGGCTCCAGAGCTGTCTTTCAGATTGTTTCTCTAAGGCGTGTACACTGATCCTCACTGATAAGTAATATCAATGACTATATGACAAGGATCGACTTAGTGCAATGTCTCTTGTTTTTTTTTATAACCTGCCTTCCCAACTCCTAGACAGCCATTTTCTGAGAGAGTATACATCTAATGTATAACTGTGACAAAAGATGGGAAATATATTTCAGCTTGTTCACAGATAATTGCTCTGTCTCATGACAAAGTCATACAAAGTATCTTTTAACTGTAACCAAGTCTGTATTGTCCATTGATTTTACCCACAGACCCACTCCAAAGGGTAGCCTGTTTCTGACTGTGTTGATGTCTGATATTTGACTGCCTCCAAAGTAAAGGAAATATTGGCCAAGGTAATGCATTTCAACTTTTGTTCATAGATCAGTACAATGCTAACTGCCCTTGTGGGCCATTTTTAAGCCTAGTCAATTACCCCATGTGAGAATTAAACCTTGCACCTTGTGTCTGTAGGGTAATCACTTTAACTATTATGCCAGCCTCCCACCCTGATATTTATTATAATAAATTATGCTGATGATTGTTTAACAGTGATCAAGTGAATGCCCTTTGATTTTATATGCAATGTTTCCTCCTAACCCTCAGCCCAAAAATAACTACATTCTCAATGTTTACTTATACATAATTGACTGTAATTGAAGTTAAAGAAATAATGACTTCAGTAATCTACTCATCATCTTGCTTTCAGATATGACTATTACATGGTCGCCAGCAAGGCACACCAGCAATGATCTGTTTACTGCTCTTTGCATTCAAGTGCAGTTTGATTCTTCACTTTGCATCCCTAAAATAATCATATTCAAGCTTCTTTATTCAACCCCCTATTTGGTAAGGATGTGTGTGGTTTAATCCATTGTCACCCACCGCAGATCACAGTTATATAATGAAAGCATTTACATATCATCTCTATGAGTATCTTGTACTGTTAGTATTGCCTAAATATTTATTTGGTGCTATGCATGTACACACACACCCACACACACACACACACACATATACATATATCTATATATATCTATATATATATATATATATATATATATATATATATATATATATATATATATATCTACACACACAGTATATTTGTGCATTAATATGAAAGTGGCACATTTCCCTACCAAGGGATTGTTGATCTCACACACCTATCAACTACCTGTTTTATCGACCAAAGCATCAACAAAAGAAATGTTAACAATTGAGAGATTCACTTATTTTAAGCACTCCCATTTATATCTTACCTATCCATCTATCTATAGATGGATAGAGATATAAACAGATATATATAGATATGCATATAGATATAGATATAGATATAAATATAGATATAGATATAGATATAGATAGATAGGTGTACTTTTGAAGAATGAAAGTTCACTACTTCGAACTTCAAAATTACACCCACACTAACGCGGAAGTGCACTTTCACAAAAGTGCACTCTCGTGAACCTGCTAGACCGAATGGGCTAGCAGTCATGGACCTTAGGGTTAGGGCACGGGTTAGGGTAAGGGGATAGTTAGTAGGGCTATCCCCTTACCTTGACCCATGCCCTAACATTAAGGTCCATGACTATCGCACCACAGTGGAAGACATTCCAAATCAGGCAATGTCCTCCACTGTGGTGCGATAGTCATGGACCTTAGGGTTAGGGCACGGGTTAGGGTAAGGGGATAGTTAGTAGGGCTATCCCCTTACCTTGACCCATGCCCTAACATTAAGGTCCATGACTATCGCACCACAGTGGAAGACATTCCAAATCAGGCAATGTCCTCCACTGTGGTGCGATAGTCATGGACCTTAGGGTTAGGGCACGGGTTAGGGTAAGGGGATAGTTAGTAGGGCTATCCCCTTAGCTTGACCCATGCCCTAACCCTAAGGTTCATGACTATCGCATCACAGTGGAGGACACAGCCCATTTTTTCAATTCCCTCCATTGTGGAGCGGTAGGTTCGGTCTAGTGAGCTTAAGTGAAACTGCACTTTCGTTAAAGTGCACTTTTGCTTAAGTGGGGATGTACGTTCCCTTTTCAAAAAAGTGAATTTTCATTGTAGGAAAGTACACCCAGATAGATATATAGATATATACTATATATCTGGTCTTATCAACAATCTTTTGTCAAAGGACTAGTGATTGCATGGTAAACACTGACATCAGTTGCTCAAAGTAACTGATAGTGCAAAGCTCACAAAGTAACAGTCCATGGAGTGGTTAGTTAAGACCTATTATTGTGAGACAGGAAAGGAGGTGTGGAACATTTTGGTGGGAGTTTTATTTATTTTTTATCTACTCAAAGGGATTTTTTTGTGAGAAATTGACTGTAATAACAGTTATAATTATTCCTAAAATATTTTGAGGGTGGGAACATATTTTTTTATTTTAAAAATGTATTATTTTATACCTGTAAAATTGCAGCAGGTAAAAAACTCAAGGTTTCTCAGCACCTAAAGTTCTTGCCATTGCCCCTAGTATCAAGATACCTCAGCACCAGGTGTTAAGGGGCTATCCCACTTCTTCTTTTTTTTTTTTTTGTAATACTGGGTGAACTTATTTTTATATTTTTATTAAGATTTAAAAAGTATAGCAATTCATAACAGAAAAAAGAAACATTTTTAGAACAAATTAATTACACAAATAGAACTTCATAACAATAAATAAAATAAAATAAAAGTATTTACAAGGGTGTCTACTTAAACAAAAACAATTATCGATCATTCTATTTCATGTCATATCACAGTCAATTTTCCTAAGAATCTCCATAGCCTTTAACCAGAAGTTGCGATATGAAGTGATTCTACCATTTCTCATCTTGATTATAGATAGTTCCAGTTGAGAAACATTAAGTGCAATATCCTTTAGTTCTTTTAAAGAAGGAGGTCTCACTCCTCCAAGTCATAGTAATTAATTTATGAGCAATAGCTAATAAAGCCCATAAAAGTGAATATTTTGATCTGCAAACACATTTAGGTATTGAAACATTAAACAAAATCAAAGATTTAATTAACTGAAATTTATCATTAAAAACAGGTTGCAAAAAAATTCATTTTTCCACCAAATGACTTTAGCAATTTAGAATGATAAAACATAAGTTGCCAATCCACTTTTAATTTTAATTTACATCTCCAACACCCAATAGCATACTTAAGTTTTGATTCTATTTTATGAGGAGTAATAAAGACACTATGCATACATTTCCAAGAAAACAACTTCCATTGCAACAAAAAAGTTATTTACTTTGAAGAAATTTGTATTAAATTTTTATCATGTTCACTGGGAAGTTCGTTATTAATTGATCTGTAATAATCCCCATATTTTTCATTATAAACAGCCTTTTCATCCTTATGAAGGGAATTTCCTCTGCTCCCTGAGTAAGTGTGCATGTCACTTAAGTGTTATATGCAAAGCTGTTATTGTTAGATCATTCTGTACTTTTTATTGTCTGTATACTGCTTTTGTTATACTGGGTTTTACTGGGTGCTAACACTATGCCATGTGATCTGCCTCTTTCAGTTGCAGTTGTGAGATTCTATAACATCCAACTGTATCCATAAGGTTTTTTTAACCTGAGTTCCAATTTTCACAGCCACTGTTTAAAGCATTACCTCTATGTTTTTCTGGGCACTACTGTAACCGATGCACTGCTTTTCTATGCAACTATTTCTGGGGCTGGTCTCTATCTACTTTGTTAGTTACAGCAAATGTGCTGAAGAGATGTTAACGGAAGAGAATAGTGCAGTGGCTATAGAGTGCATTTTGTAAAGTGTTTTTACTTGCTATACAGTGTTCTACTTACTGCCTCGTGTCTATTTAAGCTTCTTTGCTTGTAGGGCTAATTTTTCTCAAGTTAACTGATATGTGATGTGCTGGTGTGTTTTTTTTTTCTTGTATACACTCGCTTAAAGGGCTTACAGTAACTAATGTCTATTGATTGCATTTTGTAAAATGATTTACTGTATATATTGTGTTCTACTTCTGCCTCATTTGTGATACTTCTGCTGTACTAATCTATCTGCCTTCGCTTAGGACCTCCTACTTTCCTTTCTCACCCCCCCCCCCCATCTTTGCTGTTGCTTCACTCCCTCTAGCCCTTTTTATTAACAACCCTGTCTGCTATCCTCCCTGTCTAGTTCTGCTATTTCTATGCTGAGACACTTCCTTAGTGATCATATATCTTCTGTCCTACATCCCTCGTAATACCCCTGGCCTAACATTTATATATTTATTTTTCCTCTTATAGCTGCTGTTCGCATTTTTCCCAGTGAGTACACCCGACTAATCCTGCTTAACTGGATCTCTCACCCCTTTGCAGCTTCCTCATGGCAAGAAATACAAGGTGTTCATCTCACCTGCAGGGGACCTATTAGTTTCATTAATCTTCCAGCTGTACTAGGCAAGTTTCTATAGTGAAACACTTTAGTGCTTATTTGTCAAGTGGCACACTCACTCACTCAATCAAATAGTGTTGGACACCCCTACACTTTCCCCTGAACTTTAGCCCTCCATTCTTCTCTCTATTTAGCAACTGCTAATATCAAGAGCTGCAAAACTACACAGACCTAATAAAGCAGCATGTGTTAGGCTGCTATTACATGCATAAGTTTCTTACCTCTGGGAATTGCTACTCTTAACTGCTCCACTGTCTTGAGGCACACTTTAACTGTTTGTTTCTACTGTGGTCTGGCAAGCTGCCTCAAGGTTTCCAGGGATCATTTCTGTTCACGCAACCTCTCTTCCCCCTTTCCTTTACAGCCTGTGTCCCATTGCTAGTGTACTCTAACCCAGCAGTTTAATGCTAAAGACACAGGTCATTTTTATTCACTTATCTGCCTAAGCCTTTGCTATAATTGTGATGCATTTCACCAAGAAGGACAGCTGCATAGCCTTCCTTTATTGTTTTTTTTTTCCATTTCCCTGTATACTATCCATCCCTCTACTCAAAGTAAAAAGGTATTTTATTTAAAAGGCAAAGAATTATGGTTTACTGAAGTGAATCTATCAATACAGGGTTACCTTACAGACTTTCCACTAGTGCTGAGTTGTATTAGCCTATTGACTGGTTCCAGCTGATATGTACAGCAAATAGTGTTTCTGGCTGCTCCGCTTGCTATGCTTGGTTCACTCCCCTCCCTGGCCCCATATCTCACCCACCCCCAGCACACCTACACTTATTCTAGCCAAATGTCCCTTGCATTACAATCACAACCAACCACACCTGCAACACCAACTCTAACCACATCTCCAGCCTACTATTAACCTCCCACCTTGAGTACCATGATCCTACACACACTACCTATACTCTTTACATGCACCCTTCTTGCACACGTTACATCTTACCAAAACACCATTATACCCCCACCAAACAACTTCCACTGCACAACTACAGTCACCACCACTCGTGTCACACCATCACACTACTCATACACCTCTCACAACAAATACACCCCAATGCACAACCCACTTAAGCTATCACCTCCACCACACAAATAAAAAGCTTCCCTAAGGCCTTACAAACTATCGCTCAACCTACTTTATCTATCACCCACTTCACCCAAACAAAAAGCTACCCCAAAACTTAAACTAATTTTCTCATTACTAAAACTAATGTCCTCAGCCATAACAATACTTGCCGTCAGCGAGGACATCCACCCAAACCCTGGACCCCACAACTTCACCACTGATAGTCAACCTAACAACCTCACCCACCCTCAAATTACATCCAGTAGGAAACCAACTGTCCTCCTTATCTTAAGCCTAAATATCAGAAGTATAACCAATAAAATCCATGAACTCCATGCTACCATAGACTTATACTCCCCTGATATTATCATTCTAACAGAAACCTGGCTCAAACCTCACATTACCAGTGAGCAAATTCTCCCTTGAGGCTACAATATCCTAAGACAAGATTGGTTGCAAAAAAAGGGGGTGGTGTAGCTGTAATGTATAAACAGAATCTTAATATTGAAATCCTAAACTTGTCACCCCCCCAACTGACAAAGAATAAATAATCTATACCAACCTAAAAGTAAACCACGACAAGACCATTAACATAATAGGATGCTACTTCCCACCTGGCAACAATATCCCTCCACTAGAAAACCTTCTCAGCTGGGTAAATCATCACCTTCCACAAGAAACCATAATATTAGGTGATTTTAATATAGACTGGCTATCCTGTTCCAACCACCATCCAGCCCACCATCTAAATCTTCATGTTTTTTCCAACTTATCCAGACACCCACCAGAATAAAAGAATAAATAAAAATTCCAACAAGCATTCTACTCTTGACTGGATACTAGTCAGCAAAAGCCCCCAATCATACACAGCTGGCTGCCTACCGGATAGCCTCAGTGATCATACCCCAACTTTCCTACTAAAAAAACACATATATCAGGCTAAACCTATTACCTATCAGCAAATATGTAATAAAGTAAACTTTAACCCTGACAACCTCATCTCAGCCCTAAAAAACTGCAACTGGACTCCACTAAACTACCTCAAACTTGATGACATTGTCCAATTTTTCAGTACCACCTTTCTTAAAGTCCTAAACACCCATGCACACACAAGATTTACTAGAGTTAAAGCCCAGTCCTCCCCATGGCTGCAAAAAGCCACTAGATCAGAAATGAAAAACTGAGATAGAGCCTGGAATCACTGGCGCAAGACAAAACACCCATCTGATAGACAGAAATTCTATGAATTACGTAACAAAATCATAACATTCATAAAATTGGACAAAATCCTATATTACCAGTCTGCCCTGAACTCCACCCAAAACAACCCTAAACAATTCTGGTCAACCATCAACTCCATCCTCCACCCAGGAAAAGTAGGAACCTCTCCACCAAACAAAACAAACTCCTCTGAAAACATTGCCACCCCTTTCAACACTCACTTCACACAAACTGTTCTGTCACTAGCAAAACAACACAACCCCTCTCCCCTACCCCCTCCAACTACACCTAGTAACCTGCCCACTGCATTTGCTTTCTCTCCTATCCCTACCTCCAACATAAAAAAACTCTTACCGAAACTAAAGCCCACAAAACTAGCAGCTGACAACCTCCCAGCTGAGTACCTTAAAATTGCAGCTGAAGCACTAGCCTACCCAGTTGCAATCCTGATTAACCAATCTTTATCTGAAAGCTATGTCCCTTCACAATGGAAAATATCCCACATTATCCCCCTCCACCACGGTGGGCCCTCCAATGAATTCACCAACTACCGGCCCATAGCAATTCTCTCTCCTCTATCAAAAATACTTGAGAGATGCATTCACTCTCAAGTTCTAAACTACCTTCCTTACTAACAACCTCCTATCTAACATACAACATGGTTTCCGACCATACCACAGCACAGCCACTGCCTTACTTGCTTTCACTAATACAATCCTTCAACATCAAAACAATGGTTATTTCACCTCTGCAACAGACCTATCTAATTCATTTGACATGGTCTCTCATAAACAACTCATCACTGTCCTCAATACTCTATCCTTCTCTCAGTCTGTCACAAACTGGTTCCAGAGCTACCTGACTGACCGCCATCAATCCATTGTTTGGCATAATGATATATCCCCCCAACTCCCTGTCTCAATAGGTGTTCCCCAAGGATCCATTCTTGGACCCTTACTCTTCTCTATATTCACTAATAATCTAGCCCCTGCTACCAGACAGGCCACTCTCATACAGTACACAGATAAATCCACCATCATCTGCAGAGCCCACTCCCTACTAGAACTTCAAAAGACCACACAGGAAGTCTTTTCCTCAGTTGAAACTTTGCTCTCAGATGCACATTTAATACTTAACCCAAACAAAACAAAACAAAACTCCTCATCTTCCAATGCACCAAACACAATCTAAACACCCACCAATTTAATATTAAAGCCAACGACAACACCATTATCCCCCCAAAAGACCACACCAAACTACTTGGAGTTAAAATTGACAATAACCTCCAGTTTGACATCCACATCTCGTTAACCATAAAAAAGTGCACAAAAAAACTAGGAGCTTTATACAGAAATAAGCAATTCCTCACCAAAACAGCCAATATTTCAGTTGCAAATAGCCACCTTATCTCCACCCTACTCTACGCCTCTCCAATATTTACCAATCTAAAGTAAAGTGAGTTAGGTAAACTCAAAGCTTGCTACAGCAAAATAGCAAGGTTTGCCACTGGTGCAAACTACCGTAGCCACCACTGCACCTCACTTACTGAACTACGCTGGCTAGAACTCCCTCACCTCCTTCAATGGTACCAACTCTCACCCACAAACTACTAAATCATCCTCTAAAAGTCACCTCCCTCCAAAATCTACTCCAACCCTATCATACCACCAGACCACTATGCTCCAGCAACAAAAATCAATTACAGGTAATTAGAACCAGGAACTCTGCTGGAGAAGCTCTCTTCGCCTACTCCATTGCAAAATTATGGAATACTTTTCCTCACACTATAACTTCTGTGTCATCACGCATTAACTTCAAAGCTGCTCTAAAATCTCATCTAAAAGAACAATGGGCATGCCCCTGTAACAAACCTCTCTAACATCTCTACTCCAACCTCTTTAATTCCTTTCTTCCACCCCTCTAACTACCTCGGATTGCAGGCAAATACATTGCTTTTAAACCTATATCTCAGCTGTAATCTTAGCCACTGTTATTCAAGGGTAATAACTGCTAGCTCAGCTATTAAAATACTTGCTAGTCTTTATGGCACCAATGATATAAGTGTTATACCATTTAACTAAATACTTAATTTAATTTTGAACTATAACTGTTTACTACTATTGTTAAACAAAACCTACCTATACTTCTTGTCACTTGTAATTAATTGTTTTTAATTGTTGCTTTTATTGTGGAGCTTTTCTCCCCAGTCCTCCACGGAAAAAAGACCTGTGTCTAGTTGGAATTTCCCGGTCAACAAATGTAAATAAATAAATAAATAAATTAAATAAAATAAATAATAAATTACTTTATATATTTTAGATAGGTACCCTTTTCCTATTACTGTTTGGTTTCCTATGATAATCTTAAATTTGGGGACAATATATTTGATAGTTATGTGCATTAAATCTAGCTTATTAATAATAAATTGCCTTGTATTTCTAACCACATTTCACTATTTATATCATATTTAGTCATAATGTATTCCACGGAGAGAACTTTTCCAGAATTCATTAGCTGATGCCAATATATTATTTTTTTCTTAAGTACAATCATTTTTGAGACATCAAAGGTGACAATGTTATTCTGTTTACAGGCTATATGACACAATAGAAATGACCATGCTAAAAATCCTGGATTTTTATTCAAATAGTTTTTCAGGATATTCAATGCATTTCTTATATATTTAGAACATATGCATTTATTTTTGTTCTCTAAACTATATTCCCTTATCAACTAATGAAAATTATTGGAAAATATTTTACTATATTGAACTGATAATGAGTGATTTGATTTTAACCAAATGAATTCCTTTATTTGTTTCTACCTAGCAGAATAAGTAGAATTTGACCATAGTGTTATTGTCTTAATAATGGATGATAAAGCATACATTTCTGTATCTGGAAAGTCAATTCCATCTGTTATCCAGTCCTTTAGATGATGATTTAATGATATTCTAGGTTTATTGGGATACCATAAAAATGTTTTGCATTAGTTTATTGAACTGATGTATGCATTCTTTAGAAAGGGGAAGAGAAATAGCTTGTTTATGGTTTAATATTTTTGGGAAAAATAATAATTGTAATTAAGAAAAACTATCTTTCATTGTAAAAAAATATTCCATCTATCCATAAGATGTTTTATTTTATTTAAAATATCAGCATAATTATTAATATTTCATTAATCTCATTTGATAATATAATCTCTAGATGCTCAATTATATTATTTAGAACTATATATGTGGAAAATTTCTTACCCATATTATACTTACTGCAATTTATAATCAATATCTTAGTTTTATTATCATTAAATTTAAGGTCAGAAATCCTTTAGAAGAGTTCCATTGTCTCAAATAAAACACACAATGAGCTGCCATAATCATTCAAAGTTAATAAAATATCATCTGCAAGTAACTGAATATTAGAATTTAAATGATTACTAAAGTATATACGCTTGATGTTAGCATTTGCTCTGATACAATCTGCAAATGGTTCTATGACCAAGACAAATAACAATGGCGATAATGGGTATCCTTGCTTAGTATCTTTAGTAATTGTAATTGGTCTAGAAATATATACTCCATTCTTTATATAAGCTAAATAATTTTTATGGAACAATCATGTGAAAAAAACATATGCTTCCAAAGCCAGCAGCAAATAATCCCAAATTAACTGAATCAAGGGCACTAGTAATGTCTAGACTTACTAGGATCAAACCTCCTTTTGTAATATTGATATAGTCAATTATTGTTAAGCACTCTTTTAATATTATCATATGTATTTCTATTCAGCTATAAAACCAGCTTGATCTTCATCAATCAGGAAAGGTAGAAACTGTTTAATTCTGCTAGCATGCATTTCCATTAAAAATCTTATAATCAAGATTTGATAGGGACATTGGTGTATAAGGTGAGCATTCTTTTCCATCATTATACTACTTTAAAATTGGAGAAATTAATGTATATTTCCAAGAGGGGGGATATTTTTAGCTTCTTTAGCTAATGTAAAAATGCTTAACAATATTGTCAAAGATTCATTGGGTAATAGTTTATACATCTCAGGAATAATACCGTCAGTTTTAGGAGCTTTGTTTAATTTTAATTTATTAATTTGATATTTAAGTTCTGACATTCAGATGGGCTTCCCTATTAGTTTTATCTGATCTGCTATTAATTTATTTTTTATATGTATCATAAAAACATGTTATTATACTCTGTGATTCTATTACTGGATCATATAAATTAATTTAATTAAACTGTATTTAAAATGCCTCTAAAATTTCTTATAAATCTGAAACATTTTTTTTAGTTCTAGCAATATAAACTTCTTTTTTTTGGTTAGATTTAATCATCTTCATTCTGTTTGCTAATTTACATTGATTATAAGATTCAAATAATAAGAACTCATTTTAATTTTCTCTAAAATAATCATAGCTTTATGGTGTAATGTCTTGAGATATATTTTAGGGTCTATGTCAATTCTTTGAACTCTCACAATTTCGAACGTTACATGGTTGAAACCAAACGTTTGAAATTGCAAGTGTTCGAAGATTGACTTTCAATAGCACCATATGGTGCAGATAGGGAGAATTTCCCTTTTCTGCACTGAAGTGCGATCTCGGAGTTGATATATAGAAGTAGGGGTGTGTGGGGGTGCAGGGGGTCTTCCCCCCTGCTCACACTGTTAAGGTGTGTTTCTCTTTTTTTTTTTTTTTGATATTTGAATATCCAAATGTCGAACATTTGGTCTTGACCATGTAATGTTCGACATTTTGGATGTTCGAATATTTAATATCGACCCATTTTTTATTCATTTCATCAAGACCTTTAGTTAAATTTTTAATACCTTTTTAATATCTAATTTAAGTTTATCAACTTTTGTTTGTAGGTATAATAATTCTTTATTCCATTGTTTTTTCTTATTAATATGCCAGGATAGGATTTACCATATAGATATGATTTTAAAGAATCCCACACATATATCTCAGATATAACTTCGGTTAAATTTACATTTGTAAAGGACTGGATTTTTTTGTTATAAAATTCCTTAAAATCTTTCAAGTTAATTACATATGATAGAATTCTACTAATAGAAGCACTTTTTGTCATTAATTCTCAATTCAAGTGCAATTGCATTATGGTCAGATAAAGGACATATGACTACTTTAACTTTTTCTAATTTTCCAGTTATATGACTTGAAATATATACTCCATCTATTCCAGAATGAGTACCTTGTTGATGCAAAAAATGTGAAAATAACAATTTGCTTCTGAGAATTCAAGTATGTCCTTAATATTAAACATATCTATGAAGTCTTTGCTTTAGATGATGCTGTTTTCCTATGCTTATTTATTGTGTTAGTATCACAGTCATTCAAAATACAATTAAAGTCACCAGGTAAAATTATACTCCCTTTAGAATGTTGTATAATCTCCTCAAACTGTTGCTTAACCACTTTAACTCCTAATCCAGAAATCCAATAAAGATTAATTAGAGTGTATATTTTCCTATTTAATTCCAAAGATACTAGACAAAACACTCCAGATCTATCATTGCATATATTTATGATTTTATCTTTAATGCAGAGTTTTCTCATAAAATTGCAACACCTATTTTCTTTTGTTTATAATGTCAGCTAACAAGTACTGAATAGATATTTATATTAAGTCTATTAATGTCTTCTTGCAATAAATGTGTCTCCTGTAAGAATACTACTTGTGCATTAAACATTTGTAAATACTTGTTTAAACTTCCCCTTTTACAGCTATTTAAACAATTAACATTGATAGAAATGCACTTCATATACAATGTATCAGTAGAATAGTAGTTAGCCTTATGTTCCTAACAATAGAGAGAAAATATCACTGAAAATGGTTGTATATGTTTATCAGTCAAGCTGAAGTTATTAATATTTGCAAACACCAAATTATAAGTAGTTAAATATTGAACTATTAAACATTTAAATAAAAAGTAAACCACACATTCCCTGGGGTTGAAGTCCCCACATTTGAATAGCATCCCTATTCATACATTCTTTCTAAAGTATCTTCCTAAGATGAACCCCCTCTTTAACTATTTGAGAATTAATTTTATACAGAAAGTTATTTATCAAACAAATATTAATTAATGAGTTTTATATATATATATATATATATATATATATATATATATATATATATATATCATCATCTTCTTTCAGCTGTTCCCGTTAGGGGTCACCACAGTGGATCACCTGTTTCCATTTATTCCTGTCCTCTGCATCTTGCTCTGTCACACCAACCACCTGCATGTCCTCTCTCACCACATACATAAACCTTATCTTGGGCCTTCCTCCTTTCCTGTTACCTGGTAGCTACATCCTTAACATTTTTTTCCAATATACTCAGCATCCCTCCTCAGCACATGTCCAAACCAATGTAATCTTGCCTCTCTGGCTTTGTCTCCAAACCTTCCAACCTGGGCTGACCCTCTAATATACTTATTCCTAATCCTGTCCACCCTCGTCACACCCAGTGTAAATCTTAACATCTTTAACTCTGCCACATCCAGCTCAAACTCCTGCCTTTTTGTCAGTGCCACTGTCTCCAACCCATATAACATAGCTGGTCTCACTACCCTCTTGTAGACCTTCCCTTTCACTCTTACAGGTACTCGTCTGTCACAAATCACTCCTGACACTCTTCTCCACCCACTCCATCCTGCCTGTACTCTCTTCCTCACCTCTCTTCCACACTCACCATTACTCTGAACTATAGACCCCAAGTATTTAAACTCATCCACCTTCGCCAGCTCTACTCCTTGCATCCTCACCATTCCTCTATCCACTCTCATTCACACACATATATTCTGTCTTAGTCCTGCTGACCTTCATTCCTCTTTTCTCTAGAGCATATCTCCATCTCTCCAGGGTCTCCTCCACCTGTTCCCTACTCTCACTACAGATCACAATGTCATCTGCAAACATCATAGTCCATGGGGACTCCTGTCTGATCTCGTCTGTCAACCTGTCCATCACCCTTGCAAATAAGAAAGGGCTCAGAGCAGATCCTTGATGTAACCCCACCTCCACCTTAAACGCATCCGTCACTCCCACAGCAGACCTCACCATTGTCACACTTCCCTCGTACATATCCTGTACCACTCTTACTTGCTTTTCTGACACTCCTGACTTCCTCATACAATACCACAATTCCTCTCTAGGCACCCTGTCATATGCTTTTTCTAAGTCTAAAAAAACACAATGCAACTCCTTCTGACATTCTCTTTACTTCTCCATCAACACTCTCAGAGCAAACATTGCATCTGTAGTGCTCTTTCTCAGCATGAAACCATACTGCTGATCACTAATCATCACATCCCTTCTTAACCTAGCTTCCACTAACTCTTTCCCATAACTTCATGCTGTGACTGATCAATTTAATCCCTCTGCAGTTACTACAGCTCTGCACATCACCTTTATTCTTAAAAATCGGTACCAAAACACTTTTTCTCCATTCCTCAGGCATCCTCTCACTTTCCAAGATTTCATTAAACAATCTGGTTAAAAACTCCACTGCCATTTCACCTAAACACCTCCATGCCTCCATTGGTATGTCATCTGGGCCAACAGCCTTTCCATTCTTCATCCTCTTCATAGCTATCCTTACTTCCTCCTTGCTAATCGATTGTACTTCATGATTCACTATCCTTATATCATCCAACCTTCTCTCCCTCTCATTCTCTTCATTCATCAACCCCTCAAAGTACTCTTTCCATCTCCTCAACACACTCTCCTCGCTTGTGAGTATGTTTCCCTCATTATCCTTTATCACCCTTACCTGCTGCACATCTTTCCTAGCTCGGTCCCTCTGTCTAGCCAATTGGTACAGGTCCTTTTCTCCCTCCTTAGTGTCCAACCTTTCATACAACTCTTCATATTCCTTATCCTTAGCCTTCGCCACCTCTCTCTTTGCCATGCACCTCATCTCCTTATACTCCTGTCTACTTTCTTCATCTCTCTGACAATCCCACTTTTTCTTTGCCAACCTCTTTCTCTGTATACTCTCCTGTACTTCCTCATTCCACCACTATGTCTCCTTGTCATCCTTCCTCTGTCTAGATGTCATACCAAGCACCTTTCTAGCCATCTCTCTTACTAGCTCTGCTGGAGTTACCCAGCTATTTGGTGACCCTTCACTGCCACACAGTGCCTGCCTTAACTCATCCCTGAACTTCACCTCACAATTACCCTTTTTCAATTTCCACCATTTGATCCTTGGTGCTGCCCTCAAACTCCTCCTCCTCTTCTTGATCACCAACGTCATCCTACAAACCACCATCCTATGCTGCTTAACTACACTTTCCCCGGTCACCACTTTACAGTCTCCAATCTCCTTCAAACTGGCCCTCCTACATAAGATATAATCCACCTGTGGGCATCTTCCTCCACTCTTGTATGTCACCCTATGCTCCTCCCTCTTGTTAAAATATGTATTCACCACAGCCATGTCCATCCTTTTCGCAAAATCCACTACCATCTGACCTTCTGCATTCCTTTGTTTAACACCACCATACCTACCCATCATTTCCTCATCCCCTATGATAAATGTTTAAACAGATTTACCATATATATAATCAATATGTGTCAGCATTACTTAATTATTTAAAATCTCATGTCTGCTTCATTTGAAAATCTATAAAAATCTTAGTTTATCTATTGTCTACATGATTACTAATACACCAAACTGTATTATATAACATTACCAATTATATTAATATTAACATAGAAAGTTAGTCTAAAACTCGTTTATATTAGTACACAAAAGAGTTATAGAAATATATTACAATATGTGATTATAATATTTCATATTACTAATTGAAATGGTATGGGTATGTATATGTACATGTGTGTGTAAAATGATGTAAATTCAAAAATGAACAAAGCTAGCATATCTTTACTGAATAATAGATGTATACAACATAAATCCTGTTTGACAGTCCAGAACCATGTTACTAACAGCTATAAACATCACTACAATGTATATTAAATGAACCAAAAGTGTAAAGACAAAGGCATCTTAAAAAATAACTGGAATCTCAAAACCATGTAGTATAACTTCTGCTGATATCTTTCAGTTTGAAAATATTTCTTGTACATAAATTATTAAACAAAATGCAGACTAACTGATCAAACAATCCTTTCACCAGAAATGTCAGTATATATATATATATATATATATATATATCTATATATATATATATATAGAGAGAGAGAGAGAGAGTCATTCTCTTTATTAAGCAGTGACCAAAAACATTTATTTAAATTAGAAGTGTGTTTCATGTATGTGGAACATTAATATAAAGCTTCATTTCAGACATGAGTCATAATCCAGCCTCAGTATCCAACTGAGAGGAGTTTAGACATTGATAGATGTCCTGTAGTTTTATGAGTTACTGGTGGATAAAAGCCACACCTTCACAATGAGTTTATAATTGCAGAAATTAAGATGAGATGTCAGGGAAAGACTAAAGCATGTCATAAGACAATTATGAGTCTGTTATTTACAAAAGGAAGCCCGTACCTCTCTGCCTCTCAACACAATTTGCACATAAGTTGATGTTGTAGTAATCCATACCCTACCTATAAACTATCCCTACAAATGCAGGCATTTCTGCTTGAGGGGACATACATCTGTGGGAAGTAATAGTGTGTTACAGCCTACCTGTAAAGCATTTCTATACATACATAGTTTCATAGGTAAGTACTAGGTTAACCCTCAAAGGTGAGAATTAAACTCTGTATCTGTGCCTCAACCATTATGACAACTCCCAATTCATACACAAATGTATGTTTGTGGGATGTAATAAAGTTCCACATCCTACCCCTAAAACATCTACACAAGTGAATAGCTATATATTTATGTGGAAGATAAGTCTCTTGGGAAGCTCCCTACCCCTAAAACATTTGTGTATGTGCAGATACTGTTTTCTGTGAGAAATAAGATAAGTCCACACCTTAGCCTTAAAATCTCTATAAGTGTGGATATTTCTGCCTGTGTAATGTGCTAGTGTGATACATTCTGTACCATGGATTTTGCAAAAGGTATGTATTCATCTTTACTTGGATTGAAATAGACTTCTACACTTCCTACATCACCACTGGTACATATACATTTTTTATGTGGAGGGTAACAGCAATTTATCTTAAAGCAACTAAAATACTTCCCATTCTAAAAGTGAAAGACCACTGTGTTCCACACATTATTATCATATATCACAAAACAAATACATTCTGTGCTTTCTAAGGTCTGTGTAAAATTTATTTAATGTTTGTTTAACAAGAAAGGCTGACTTCAAACAAACCAGTTTTTAGGGGATGCCCAGGGAGAAATGCTCTAGATGCATGGCTTTGTAATGTGGGAGGAAACCAGATCACCCAGAGGAAACCCATATGAATGCAGGAAAGACATGCACACTCCAAACAGAAGGCATGCTAGCTGAGAATCAAACCGGAGAACCTCTTGCTGTGAGGCAACAATGCAAACTGCTGCACCACTGCACCACTACGCCTTTATACCTCCATTTGCTTCTGGAGCATAACAACATTTAGTATCACACACTTTACACCTCATTGGGAATACAGCTCCAACTGTCTGTGTGTGGATGATAATAGTGCTCTTTATCTCACATCATACTATACTTGAAGGCTATTTTTTGGATAACAAAAATTATTATTTATCTGTACTGCACTAAATCTTAGCATTCATCCTTCCCAAGTAATTTTTTACATGAAACAAAAATTAATTTGATAGTGGAAGCTAATGCCTAGCTGAAACATAATATTTTTAATTTCAATCATTTGTAAGTGACTACCTATAAATAAACCAGTCCCAAATTTTGATAAATCAGAAAAACTTATAGCAACAATCAAAATAAATCCAGATCAAATGCTGCATCTAGTAAAAATCTATATCCCTCCAAAACAAACAAAAATAATTACAGCACATTAGAAAACACACTCCCTTTACCAGATGATATGTGTGAATTAATTTACATTTTTGAACGTAAAAGAAGCCTATAACTTTAATTTCTATCATTTCTTAAGTGCTGTTCACCATCTTTTCTCCAATAGTCACCAGTTTTAAGAAGGATTAAGAGGGACAGATCTAAAATGTGAGTAAAACACAGTGATGTTCCTGAAAATCAGCGATAGTTGAGAGGTATGTACTTTACCTGGGCAGCACAGCTTTCAACTTTCTAGACCTTCGCAAAATATCCAGACTCCTGACCTATATCTCTAGTCTGTTCCTCACAAAACCATAACCCTCTGCCAATTCTCCAGCAATTTGCCAAGGACCAAAGTTAGTGAATATTGTCAGACACCTGGTTCTCAGAATTATTATCATTCAGAAAATTCATGCCAATGCAAAACCCGTTACTCTATCAACCCTCCAAATCTGCAAGAGCAACATTCAAAAAATGTCCCTACCTGTGGGCCCTCATCCTCCCACCATTCATAGCTTTGTCCAAATGTTCTGCCCCAAAAGGTCAAGTGACACGACAAACAACATGATTTAAAAAAAAGTCCACAATAAGTATTGTAAATAAAGGTGGATAGCACTTTAAATAGTGCTATACCAGGATCACCTATTATATAACCTTTGACGCACATGTTCATAGGTTCATAGGTGTGTACTAGGCTAATGGCCCTGGAGCCTTTACAAGCCTAGCCCAAAAAAATTTCCCTGGCACTGTGCCACCCGATGTTAGTTCACAGTGCCTCTGTCCAGTACGGCAACTGGAGTGATCCCTGGGGTGAACTTTCTGTTACTCATCCACTTGTCAAAATTTCTCTTGAAGTGGGCCAGCAAGGAGCCCTGCTTGACATGAATGGGAAGCTTATTCCAGAGTATGGGCAGTCTTTGGGAGATGAACCTGTCCCTCCAGCATGTTCTATTGATTGTGGTAGTGAGGTTGTGACTCTGGAGCGTGTGGTGTGGGGAGATTGGAATTTCTTTAGGTATAGCATTTCAAGTAGGGCTGGGTCAGACATGGCTTTGTAAGTCAAGCAGAGATCACCTCTAAGTAGACGATATAAGACTAAGAAAAGCTGAAGTTTCTTGAGTCTGTCCATGTAGGACATGTGTCTGAGGCCTAGGATCCTTTTTGTGACTTACTTTCATGGCCTCTCCAGCTGTTGCAGGTGTCTGGTCAGGTACATGCCAAACTGGGCATTATATTCAATGACATCATTACTCTGCCATCATGTTTCCTTCTTGACAGTCCACACAATCGGAAGGCAATCCAAAAGCAAAAGAAGATAAGAAGAAAAAGAGGAAAATAATTCCAGCTTGTGACCTCGGCAGGAAAATGCAGAGACAATCCAAGCAACAAAACAACCCAAAATGGATTTAGGTATAGCTTGAGAAAAAACAACTTGCTCACAGGATCTAAGAGAAGGAAAGCTAGTCCACTCAAAGCAATGTCTAAATGTAACTCTCTGCACACAAGAAACACTATCCAAGCCATCAGTTTCATAAAAATCCGCAACTTAAATCAAAAGAGAATATAAATAAATAAAGTAAAAACCCACATCACCTGCAGCTCCACTCAAGCAATGAACACACAACATAACTATCCAAGAGATAATAAAACATCTAGAAACCCATACAGCCCAAAAATCTCTATACCTCCAAAGTAATATCAAAGAAAAGGCCAGTCTTCTAAACATAACACTCATTCATAGGAAAGACAAACACAGCCATACCCCCCAAAAAGAAATGATGAAAAGAAAGAATAATGATTTTAAGTTTACTTTTAGGTAGTATAATATTTTCAAATAGCATCTAAATAACTACTGGTTACTGTTTATGATGTTAGAAAGAATGAAATAGAAGGCTAAATCACTTTACCTTACTTTTGTGTATATGTATATATATTTTCCTTTTTTCCTCTATTTTCCTGTCTGTATCTATTATAACATTTTTGTTGTAAAACGGGAAATAGTACAAAGAATATAGAAATCTAAACCAAACAGATCAGAGAGAAAAAAAACAAAACCTGATGTATATTTGTTTGCCTTTAATTTCTTCCTGTCAGTAGTTTCCACCCATTCTTTTCTGCTTGTCATTTCAATGAACTACTGCTCCATTTCATTTCTTCTGTTTGTTCCAAAAATGTTGCTTGATTTTAAAAAAAGTATATAACTGATTCCAGTGTTTCAAAAGCTTTAGTACCTTCTGTAAGAAAAACTTTGTCTAGCTGGAAATAATAAGTGCACTTTAATCTGTCTCTTTTTCAATTCTTTATCAAAGGGAGGAACTCTTTTCTCTTCAAAATCACATTGTCACATTGTCAGACCTTATTGTACTCTCATTTAGTTTAATCAGGGAATTTGAACAAGCAGTTTTTAATACCGATTCCTTATCTTGGGAGGAAACAAGTTTCACAATTATGGATCTCGGATTTGCATTAACTTTTTTTGATGATGAAGGGACCACAACAGACCTGTGAGCTCTTTCAATACCATAAGATAAAGACTCAGGTAAATGCAAAGTCTTATGGAGCAAAGTCAGTCTTTTACAAACCTGGAAGTGGTGGCTCTTGTTATAGGAATCCCAATTGTAATAAACGGATAAGACTGTAAAGTATAGCTGAAAGATAGCAGGCTGCTGAGGTAAATTAATGCACATCATCCAATCACAAGAGTCTTTAACAGAAAATCTAAGTGTTAATTTCTTGTTTGATTTTGCAGATTGCAGAGAAGCAAAGTTTTGGAAGAAAACATAATTGAGGCAGACCTTATACCTTCCAGGAGGCACATCCCTACATTCTCTACTTGGTTCTGCTTTGAGTGTGGTGGTTCTCTGTATATCCTCTGGATGCATGCTAACACAACTGGTTATGTTATAATGGTGGGGTTTCCATGGATATAGAAGAGAAAGATGTTACAGCTGTCCTTATCTCTTGGGTTTAATCTCTCATGGTGTTAGGCTTGTCTAGACTTTTGCTGTTGAAGTTTTTTTTTCTCCTTCTGCCTACTTAGGTTGCTCTTTCTTTTACCGATGGCAGGGTCTCACAACTTGAAGGACAGATGGGAAGCTATTTTGGCTCAAGCAGAGGAGCATTTTTGTGAAGTGACAATAGCAGAGTCCGTTATGTTGGTTGGGGCCATCACGTCTAAGAAGAAAAGGTGAATACAGTCAGTAAGGGAGATCTCCATGGCCAGAGGGATGCAAGCCAGAAGTCAGCAGTGGATCCTGTCATGAATGGTCTGCCTAAGGGAGCACATCCGGAGACAGTTGCAGGTAATGATATTATGTCAGGCATATGCAATTCAGGATTGACACTTTTTTGGAGGGGGAATTTGGCAGGGGTTGAAGTAGAGGATGGGATGCAGAACATTGATGTGGGAGTTGACAGGGATGATCAGTATCCTTTTGGAGAGTTTGACCAATCACAAAGTGTGGTGCTGAGTGAGGATGGTAGGAGAGTTTTATCTTCAGGGAGAGCAGGGTCAAATGTGGATCATGTTGCTTCATTGTGGCAGGATGCGGACTGTGACTTTGGAATTCTACCAGTGGATTGTTTATCTACTCAAGCATTACTTAACACTGATGGAGGGTTTTTTCTCACCCTGCATATTCCTATGTCAGTCAAAGAGAAGATATGGAGGGGTAATGGATGTGGAAGAAGTAAAGCATTTGGTGGAAGCAGAGATGTCAAATTATTGGCAACACTGGTGGCCCTGGGTTGGAGGAAGGTTGGAAGGTTCCGAGCCAGGACATGAGACATCTGGGTATTATATGGTGGTTTGCTTAGAGAAGGACAGTTTGCAAGCTTTGCCACTGTTAGCTTATTTTCTCATGATTCATTAAACTCATCAACTATGTATCAGGAACACATGGATGTGGTATGATCAATGGTTCCATAAACAGAAAGCCGTCGATCAGTTTTTCAGATGGGAACTGAGGCACCGTTATATTTGGCTGGTCACACTGATGGAAAGCTTTGGCAGGATTTCCCAGTTAGGTAAGCTAGGAAGAGAGATGGGTGGAGTGTGTTGGGCATTTAATGTGGAACGGTGTACATGTGCTGCTTGCAGGTTTGCGCATACATGCTCAGATTGTTATGGTGTACATCCAGCATCACATTGTGCCCATCAGGAGGGGAATCTGATACATGTGGATTCTGTTTTAACCAATGCAGGGTCTTTCCCCACCCCACCACAAGGATTTAGAGGGCAGGATATTTTGGGGGGGCAGTGAGGAGGTATATCCTTTCCAGGGCAGAGGGGTAAATCAGCTTTCCCATTCACCCATTAAGATGGAGGTATTATGTTGTGTTGATGCATTTTCTGGGTTCGCAGATTGTGGTTGAGTTGATTTCAGCATTTTCAGTGGGGTCTTCTATCAAGTCAGGAGTTGGTGCCGATGGATTGGTTTGCAAAAATTTGCATTCAGTGTGGGGGAATAAGGTGGTTTTGCAGGGTTTGATTGACAAGGAATTGTGCATGGGTAGGTTGCTGGGCAGATTTCAGCATTTCCCTTTTGTCAGCTTTAAAGTGTCACCATTGAGATTGGCTCCTAAAAAGGCTATGAGTATATTTTGGTTGATTCATCATTTGTCTTTCCTGCAAGGGGAATCGGTCAATGATTTTATTTGCAGGGTAGATGCAAAGGCTAGGTATGCATCATTGGATGATGCAGTGGCATTGATTAAAGTATTACTTGATTAGTAAAGGCTGATATCAAGTCTGCATTCCATTTGCTGCTGGTGTGTGAAGAGGATTGGCTGTTATTGGGCATGGTAGTAGATGATATGTTTTATTTTGATAAGGCCATGCCCATGGTTTGTACAGTGGCTTGTGCCACATTTGAGAAATTTAGCTCTGTGCTTCATGGGGACTGGCAGCAAAGGATGGGTACTCAGAGGAATGTACATTACCTGGATGACTTCCTTTTAGTGGGTGGAAGGTTTTGGGGGAGCCTTGGAAGGTATGCAGACATTCCTTCTCTTGTGTGAAGACCTGGGTGTTACATTGGTAAAGCAGAAATTGGAAGATTCTGCTAAGACTTTATGTTTTATGTTTTATGGATCTGACTGTGGATGCAGAGCAGGGCTTGTTCTGCCTCCCATTTGAGAAAATAGAGCAATTTAATGGGAAGATTGTATGGGTGATGGCTAAGGATAAAGTGTGGATCAGGAATGTCATGGAACTTTTGGGTCTCTTGAAATTTGCTTGTCAGGCTGTTAGTCCCGGTCAAGCTTTTTGCAGGTCAGTGGCATTTTTGTTAAAAGAGGGGAGAAACAAGCATCATTGGGTGAAGACTGGCAAGCTGGTGCAAGCAGATTTGTAATTGTGGTTGTTCTTTTTAGACCATTTCAATCACATTTTGTTTTGGCAGAAAGACCGGATCAATCAGGATGATTTGCAGTTGTTTACAGATGCCACAAGGGGAAAAGGGATAGGGGCATATTTTATGGTGAATAGCTTGTAGTTCATTGTCTGCATGATTGAAGGATGAGTGGAAGAAAGATGTGGCATTTGTGGAATTGATGCCTTTCTAGGTGGCTTTGGTGGTTTGGCAAGACCGATTCCATGACAGGAAGGTGGTTTTAATTCAAATAATTTGGTGGTGGTGTGGGTGCTAAAGCCCAAAACAGTCAAGTCTTGCTTGCTTTTGTTAGTTTTATGAAAATTAATTTTACAGAGTTTATTGATATTTTTTTTTCTTTTTCATGTATACATTTGTCAGGTACTAGGAATGCTGAAGTGATGGGGTGCCTGATTCTGCAATTGTGGGCAGATTCAATGAGGAAGGCATACGGTAGGACATTATTTACATTTGATGAGTTTGTATTGCAGTTGCCTGAGGAGGAGAGAGCTTGGTCAGTGAATTTGTTATCACAGTACTTTCCTAAGGCTTGGATGAAGGGGATGGTGGTTCAATCAGTTAAGGTATATTTGGCTGTTATTGGTATATTTATGTGGCTAGTGGATTTACATGATTTGACAAAATCATGGGCAATAGCAAGGATGTTGAAAGGATGGGGTTGAATTAATGGTTGGAAGACTGTTATGTGGTTACCAATGATGAGGCAGGATCTTAAGGTATTGTTGACAGGCTTGCACTTATTGGAAGAGAATTCTGTGGATTATACAATGTGAATTACTTTGTCAGTATGGTTGTATAAAGGAGCGTTTAGGGTGAATCAGCTGCTGGGTTCATTGGTGTAGCAAGATGTTTCTATTTATCCTTCCTCAGTCGAGATATGGTTCTGCCACTCAAAAACAGATCAGGTGGACAAAGGGACACAAATTATGCAGTGGACATGTGGGGATGTGCCCATGTGTTCAGTGTTGTGGGCCAGGAGGTTGTAGTTGCCGCATGGCAGGAGACAGCAGAATTTAGAATTTTGATCACATGATGGTAAGGTGATAGCAGACAATCAGTTTTTATGTTTGCCAAGGAAGGCTTTTCAATTTGTAGGCTTCTGGGGAGAGAGAGGTTTTCTATCCACTCTTTTTGAATTTTTAGAGTATTGGATTTGGCAAGGGAAGGCAGGTCAGTGGAAGTGTTAAAGAGGGTAGGCCGTTGGTCATCTGGGGCCTTTTTGTTTTACATTAGATAAGTAAATTTATGTTATCTGTGGTGTTTGAATATTTTTTAGGTAAAAAGTGGTCCTATTGGGTGTTTATTGGGTTGCAAAACCTGCAGTAATTAGGCCAGCTCGAGATGAGTTGGGGTTATGGTGATACTGGTGGCAAGTGTTCTGGCATGGTGTTAGAGGACTCAGGTGGTATCAACTCAAGGATGATATATGCGTTCAGATTAGGATTCTATGTATTTTAGTAGTCCACTTAGCAGGTAATAATTTAAGGGTTATTCCAAAATGGCAGTTAGTATTTAATGTTTTGAGGAACTTGGCAAGTTTAAGGCGTAGTTTTCCCTCCATGACTATTGTGTGGTCAGAAATTGTGCCATGGTTATATTGCAGGAATGTGGCACATTTTATGGGTATTGAACATGCCCAGCAGTTTGTTAATCCTATGCTTTTGAGACATTTGCCACACTTGGGGATTCATGCTATTGACCACAGGTACTTTGATGATAGGGATCCAGTGCAGTTTAGGAAGAATGGAGTACACTTGAGTGATGTAGACTTGGACTTGTTGAATGTGCACCTGCCATTGGTTTTGAAAAGCTTGGTGGAAACATTGTAGATATTTTTGAGTGGGAAACAGCCTGTGTCAGGCTGGTGGGCAGAGAAAAGGAGCTGGGATGTCTCTCCTCTGTTCCCCCTCTGATATTTATCAAGATGATTAGCTGGTTGTTGAAGTAAGTGGTGTCATGCTGCTTTGGTGGGAAGTTTGAGTAAGTGAGCTGTTGAGGTAATGCTGCTTATATCATGGCAGGATGGAGGTGAGCAGGTGATGCTGCCTACTGTATTTGCTGTGTTTGGGATCATGTATTATATTTCTTATTAATACATTTTATGATTAATAAATTCTATGATTAATATTTGATAATAAATATTGGTCTTCTTATGCAAAGAAGATATGATGTGTTTTTCTTGGGAGGGGGATCTGGACAAATGCAGTTTGGTCATAAACTAATTTGTCCAGAGACACCTTTGAAATTGGGAGTAGGTGAGCAGAGGAGATTTAGGTTTTAAAGGGATGAAAGATTTGTTGCAGTGTTAAAGGTGACAAAGGGTTAAGGTTAAAGAGATGGTGTGGTTGTACAGAAAGTGGGGTAATAGTAGCGAGGGGGTTAGCTGAGTTTTATGCAGTAGCTTTGGGGTGGGGAGATCAGTTTTAGGCATGAACTTGCTGCCTGCCCTCCCTGCCCTTCTCTTTGGTCAAGCTACCATGTTGTGAAGTTTTCATAAGAGTGTGGGTTGGTAGGTAAAGAAGAGAGGCTGGGATGCCCCTCTTCTGTTCGCCCTTTGCTGTGGTTTTTATAAAGGTGGTTGGTTATTAAAATGAACAGTATCATGCTGGCTTGCTGGGAAGTTTGAGTAAGTGAGCGGTTGAGATAATGCTGATTAAATCATAGTAGGATGGAGGTGAGCGGGTGACGTGGCTTACTGTATTTGTTGTGTTTGAAGTCATGTATTACATTTGTGATTAATACATTTCATAGTTAATAGATTCTGTGATTAAGATTTGATAATAAAGGTTGGTTTACTTATGTTAAGAAAGTGCAGTGTTTTTTTTTGGGGGGGGGGGGGTCTGGACAATGAGCACTTTATGCCTTTAATTATTTTTCACCACTGTCCTTACCCTGGTCTTTGAATGTCACTTACTGTAATAACCAGACAATACTCTCTTGATTTTATATTAATGTATCACATTATTCAACAAGCTGTTTCAAGATTATGCCAAAGACAAAATGTTATCAATCTTTCAGTTACTTGTGCAAACCCTGTGTTACATATGGGTATATATTACTCATAAAAGTTTTATTTCCAAAAAATACCTAATCATTGACCCCTTTACAGTGAACATTCATTCACTGAATGTACATATCAGCAAATAGTTTTCATAGGGAAGGAAATTAGTTGGCCATCATTAAGTGTGGGGGGGGGGGGGTTGAAATAATGTAGCGTGTGTGATTTGATGATCGCTATGGTGGACAAGTAATTCCTTTCCCTATGAAAACCATTCACTGATGTAAACATTCGAAGAACAGATGTTCGATGCAAATGGATTGATGATTAGGTATTCATGGAAATAAAGCATCAATGAAGTAATATAGACCCATTGCATATAGATGACTATAGCACTATAAACATTGTTTAGGAGTTTGACCGTAACATAACAAAGGATATCAGCTCTTGTTGATAGAAATAACAAAGGACATCAGCTCTTGTTGATAGAAAAAATAATCTTTATAGACATACTATGGGAAAATACTATGTTTAAAGTGTCATATTCTTAATAGCATGGTAGTGAATTTGGTTGCAAATGCTTAAGAAGTTTAGATGTCTTGTGGCAGGATTCTAGTGATTTTCTGAGACAGCTAATGTGTTATGGCAACCAAAGAGAACATAATGTAAAATATAAAATGTAAAGCTATAAGAAAAACAACAGACTGGGACTTTGTTGTCCCAATGATGAGCACTCATTCCACTATTGTTAAAAACGTGTATTACAAGGAAAAGAAACCTTTACTTATCTATCAATTGAGAGCAATCAGAAATCAGCAGAATATCATACTTTAAATGTACTGTCCTCTCATTACTCCTGTACAATACTCCAGCAACAATTTGTATTAATTCCCCGCTGTGTGTCCTAGCGCAGGGCTTTCAGTTTAGTTTTTTGGAAACCTTCACTGTAACTGCTTTGCACCATTACATTAACAATGCAGGGCTTTTGTGTTACACCACCTTATTATATATTGCTCCCACTCAGTAGTTTGTCAGTGTTATCCAGGTGCTTTTTTTCCATGCCTGTAGTTTTTAATAAGTCCCAGATTTCTGATACTGAGCCTTTGAGCAGTTAACCTTACCTTCAAATGAGAATTCTAAAACTGCAATAAAAATATATGTGAACAAATGACCATTACTCCTTAACTTGGGACTGAGATCTTCATTCATTGTTTTTATTTTTTGCTGTTGTTGTCACTAATACAACTCATACAAAAAACATATAAATTTGAGGATCTGCTAATACTTGCAGAACCTACATACCTCCCCTCACAATGGTTGTCTTTTTCATGCTTCTGTTATACATCCATGAGTATTTTTGAATTAACAACCAAACATTAAAACATTAAAAAAGTTTTTATTTAATTTCAGAAAATGTACTTACTTGATAGCAAACCTAAGCATTATCATTGTGTAAAAAGTATCTGTGCAAAATACAGTGGAAAATGTTTTAAAACTCCTACACACCAGAAATGCCAGGAATAAAACTTACTGAAAAATCTCACTTGCTATATTTTTTATAACACACTGTATATGCGAAACTGCAGCATACTGTATTAAAGTGAAGTGTCTTGTCCAGTTTGTCCTCTGCAAACAATGCAAAAGACAAGTTAAACCACATCTTACTCTAAAGAATCCTTCAATTGTCCAGTATAAATACAACCTTCTCCTCTGTTTTCAAGAAACAAGTGAATTCATTGCAAAATAATGAACTCAGTGCAGCAGCCGCAGCATGAAAAGTGCATCACTTTAAAGTAGTAATATGCTTTCCAAATGTGCATCTTCAGGAGAATTCACAAATCAATAAACCAAGAATCCAGTACGTTTGCAATGACATATTCAGTTGTTGAATCACCTACATTCTAACAATGAGTATGGTGTTTTCTTAGTATAATAATGAATAATTCTCATGGCAGGAAACTCTCAGAAGGGCAGTAATTATATTCCCTTTTTTCATAATTCTTTCTTTATGCCCACTAGCACCATCTAATTAATACAATAACGAGGGAATATGCTAACTACAGTACATGCTCATTATGTCTGAGACACCTGGAACAATTAAGACAGCTTAATTTTTAAGGATAAGTCAGAGTGAAGGTTGGATGTTATGATTTGCTGGTTGTAGGTAAAGAGGCTGTTTATTGGCAATTAGTGTGATTTTTCTGTTTCTGACCTTTACATTAAGAGATTTTTAGAGAAAGGAAGACAAGTCATTTAACTACATGGAATAACTAATTTTATGTCCAGGATTAATACCACCTCAGTGATGAATTTAACAGTGAGCACTATGGAGTTACTGAGTGAAACTAATGGCAATACAAATTATTTTGATACCATTTCCATTGTTTAAGAGGTGCAACAAATTGTTACAGTGATTGAAATGATATTGCAATATTTTATTTGTTAGGGTCTTTCTTCAAGGTCTCTGGTTTGCTCTTTCAACATTTTCTAACAGCTGGAATCTGATTTTCATCTTACAGTTTCATTGATTTCACCTTGAATATACCATCATTTAATGAGTAACCATATTTTTTGTCCTTTTTCTTATCCACTGCCTGCCAGCAATCTAGCCCTTGCTAGCTGCTGTGGTAGCGTTGTCACCTCACAGTTAGACGTTGCCCATTTGATTCTCAGTTAGAGCGCCTTCTGTGTGGTGACATGCGTGAATGGACGTTCCTTCATTGAAGGTTGTATGTTAGGCCCGGCAAGCCAGTACGTAAAAATCTACTGCCAATCATTAGCGGACCGGAGTTCCGCTGTGGCGACCCCTAACCAGGAAAAGCCGAAAGACACAAGCACATATATATATATATATATATATATATATATATATATATATATATATATATATATATATCCTGTATGTGTATTATTATTAATATGCATACAAAATTTATAAAGGAGGTAAACAGGTAGTAGATAGATATATAGATAGGTAGATAGTATGTAAGTGCAAAACACATACACACACACACAAATACACACACACAGACACACACACACACACACACACACACACACACACACACACACACACACACACACATATATACCTTGTTTATGTGTGTAATATATGTGTGTGTGTGTGTGTGTGTGTGTGTGTGTGTGTGTGTGTGTGTGTGTGTGTGTGTGTGTGTGTGTGTGTGTGTGTTTTAGTGTATATGTGTGTGTGCATTTAATACATAAAAAGAATGTCTGGATTTAATATGTGGACTATACAATACATATAAACTATACATAAACTTTAACAACTGTGCAGAGAAGTTTGCACTGATAATTTCTTTATCTCACTCAAGGTCATTGAGTGCTAGGTAATGTGTTCACAAGCAGTGGATATAATTCAGAGAACCAGTCCTATTGAGGAAAGTGCACTATCACAGCAGGGCTAATTGTGCCTACTGGGGGAGTGGAATGAGATGAGGCAATAATATTGCATTATGGATGTTGAGATACTAGTTAATGTAAACACTTCTTCGGTTCTTTTCAGATTCCTGTTTTGTCTTTTGTTATTCTAATACAATATTGGTTTGTGGAGAGCCACAGTGGTGCAGCGGTTAGGGTTGTCACCTCACAGCAAGAGGTTCTCCCGTTCAATTCTCGGCTGGAGCACCTTCTGTGTGGAGTCTACATGTTCTCCCCATGGTCGAGTGATGTTAAAGACATGCAGGTAGGTGCGTGCATGAATGGGTGTGCCTTCTTTGAAGTTTGGGCATAAAGATCCACTGCCATTCATTAGCAGACCAGAGTTCCACTGTGGCCACCCCTAACTGGGAAAAGCTGAAAGAAAGACCAGTTTGTTGAGCTATGACCAGGACTGAATATATACTATTTATGTATGGGCATAATCTCCTCCTGGTATTGACCTGATTACTCACCCATGCTGCAAAAGGAAAAAAAGCACAACACTTACAAAATAAAACTACAAATCCAAAACTAATTTGAATGCAGACATTCGAGGAACCAGATATTGACAGTATCCTATCCTCATCACTCTTTCTATTACAACTAACCGATTGAAATGATATTGCTTCAGCAATGTGAGGATAATGAAAGTGAGCTTCATCCTGACTACATATTGGCTCCTCATTTAGAGATGACTACAGACCTTTTTAAAATGGTTTTAGGTAAGGCTGTCATGAAGTGTAGTATAAAAGAAGGTCTTGCTGATCAAATGTCCTCTTCCTAGATGAAACCGAATGTAAGTAAAAATATTACTGGTTTCTTAGAAAGAAGATATATAAAACTTATTAATCTTCTTAAAGTAGGTCCATATAAAAGCTACTCATAAGAAAGACTTTTAAATGTTGAGGTAAGAGCACAGAAATTGCAATTATGAATTATTGGTCCCTCAGAATATCTGAACAATTTGTAACCAGTCTCAGTAACAGTATAACAAATGTTATAATTCTGGGTGACCTGGCCAAAAAAATTCTCTGATTTTGATTAAAACATATTTTATTTATAGAATAAGTCCACCTATACTTGCTTTCAACCATACTATAATTAAAAAAAAAATTCCCTTAATACCTCAAATAAATATAATTTTCTCTGTAGCATTAATATACAGAAACTTTCTGTTTAATCAAATACCTATTAAAATATTTGAAGATTTCTCTGCAGAAATAGTTCAGAAAAGAGGGGCTTTCTTTAAGTAAAGGAAACAACTATAGGAAAAAGGCTTTACTAAGAGATTTATCTTTCCAACTGCTTTAAGGCTAAATTATAAAGATCTAAGCTTATTTTCAAATCCTGAGTAAGCATACAAAGAAGTGCATGCTTTAAATGTCTTACATTGACCTCCAAAGAATGGGAAAAGATCAGCACCATGTTACCTCTATGGACTCAATACTTTTACATATTTTGTTGGGGGTGCCACCTTTATACTGTTTTTTAAACTATTTTTGTTTTCTATTCTTTATATGAAGTTTATCTCATTAAATATTAATGTATACACCATCTAGTAAAACAGTAATCTGATAACATTTATTTTACAAGTTAAAGGTGATTTCATATGCTTGCAAATAGTCTATTTAAGCTCTAAATCATAATATTTTGTTTAGTGTGAAAGTCTAAGCTTTGTAAACTCATGTGATAATAAGGCAAGAGGGGTAGCAATTATTTTAATGTTTGAAGATTATGTAGTTCTGGATACTTTTCAAGACACTAATAACAGTAGTTTGTTAATCAATTTCAGATGTAAATATTGCTGCTATTTCTCTTGGTTTTGTTCATATTCCCTTTTCACAGTATAAAGAATCTTTAATAGAACTAGACAAAAGTTTACAAATTTGTATGCACATTCAAGAATTTTAGTAGGTGACTACCATGCTGACACCTTGTCAGATTTCAGAAATTCAAAAAAGAAACTTTTTTCCAACTTTTACAGAGACATAAATGGCCCAATTCCAAAAGACTTACTCAAAGTACATATTTACACTGAGAGCAGGTGTTTTGGAATGTGGACAGGCTATAAGTCTGTTTATAGATAGACTTTACTCTGAAGTAGGTTACGTACACTGACAGCAACTCTTTTGGAATCTGGTTCTTAGTTTAATTGATTTGTGACAATATTTCTATCCCAGAAATGGTTTATCCATCAAGATCTTAAGAACATGAAGTTGTCTATATTATATGCTTTCCGGGTGTCATGTTTTTTTTCCCCAGAATTAGTAGTATTTCCACATACTCTTTCTTATCTTGCATCACTGTAAGGGATTGATAGTTAACTGATAAAAAAATACATTTTGCAGTTGAAAGCAATTTGATGGCATACAAATTATTTTATAGGGGTTACTGCAGCAGTTTATTGAAAGAAAAAAAGCACTGTAAGAATTCAAACATTTGGAGAAACTAAGGATATGCCATGCAGGCAAATAGAAATGAGTAGTAGTCAAGTTCATGGCAAGTAGTTGTAATACTTGGTTGGGGAAAAAGAACAGGTATTTATCTTTTCATCGGATCATCTACTTGTGTCATGTCAGACACAAGTTGCTTTGCCTAATACTAGTTTAATTGATCTAATTAGAGCAAGAGCTTAAACATAACCAAATGGAAGTCTGAACCTAACAGTGATGCAAATATAGTGTCTGTCTTCATCTTAGAAGACAAGAATAGTAATGATGCCAAGGCTAAGTATCTTTGACAATAACAAACGGTCTACTTAGGTGAGCCTAAGCAAATTTTGTAGTGCACCAAATCAGCAGCAAATAATAAATTAACTCCCAAAATGCAGAAAAAAATCCAAATAATCACAGTATATATTGAGCATTATAAAAATAATATCATCATGGCATCCCCACACCGCAATCCATTATTTACAGATACTAACCCCACTTCTCCCATTACATCTCTGCACAGACGTTGTGGCCTGCCCTCCTTTCTATTTCAAAGTTATTAGGAAAGCAATGGTTTGAAGAACTGTCAGATAAGATAGACTGCTGTCATAATCCCATTTTCACACCATCCATTCCAAAATTCTATGGTTAGATAGTTAAGTACTCTGGAAATGTCTCACCCAGATACTAAACTTCTCTCTTACTACAAACATCATTCATACAGCTTTAAGCATGATTTAATAATGCTACGTCCGAAGATTCCACATCCTAGAGACTACAAGGCCTACATTCCATTGCCAGTCTCTGTCTTGTCACTAAGAGTCTAGAAAAAAATCAGCTGAGAGCAGATCTTGAAATATGAAATAATATGTGATATTATTACTGTCTGTCAATGTGGCAAACATCCCAACTATAGCACCATAATAGCTCTCTACATATACAAATCACATATATTCTGACATAGATGAAAACCTACTTACACGTGCAATTTTCTTAGATCTTATACCATAAAACAACATTTGAAACTGTTGATGACATGCTTCTTCCACAAAAAAATAACCTCTTGTGCTCTTTTTTCTTGATGTTAATCTCTGTTTTTTAAAAGTATGTGACAGGCAAAACTTTTATCATACTTGGCTTAGACAACTAACCTGAATTAGATGCATTTTCAAGTGCAGTTTTTCAGCTATGAATTTTGAGGCCTCTTTTATTCTCACTGTTTATAAATGATATGCTCTTGGATCTCCTCACACCCAACTCCTTTCTTTTGCAGACAACACTGTCACTACTAGACCAGGGAAAACTTAAAGGGCAAATTTAAACTCCTTACAAAGTGACTTTAAATTGTCGTAGAACTGGCTGGTCAGAAACAAGCTAAGAGTGAGTACCAATGATACCATAGTTATATTGTTTGGAATTACCCGTGCTGAAAGGCACTCAGGCTGTAATACTCACAGATCCCTACTGCAGACCTGTTCCTTGAACCACTAATAATAAATATCTGGAAACCGTTGTATCACACCCTTTTCATTTATCACACACTAAGACACTGAAATCAGCAGAGTTCTAACTCAACTAAAACTTGCATATTCTATTACCAGTCTTTCAACCCCAGGACCATAGCCAGCCTTAGGCATATGCCAACTAGGTGGCCACCTAGGGTGCCAATCTAGTGGGGTGCTTTTCCAGTTTTTATTTGTTTATTTGTTTGCAGTAAAGAAATGGTTTCTTTAAAATGTGTTGAATGAATACAAGCAAAACTGAAAAACAAGACAAACCGTGAGAAGAGTTAAGAAAGAAAAATAATCTGGATGCTGAAGATAGACCAGGTTAGGGGCACAGGGTAGTTTGAGTGTGTGCATGTGTGTGGGCGGGGCACTGTGGAGCCCTTTTGTCTAGGGCACCAGCTGACCAAAGGCTGGGTCTAACCAGGACAGGCTTTCTAGTGCCATTAATGTCTTGATACCTAGGCCTAAGTATAGACAACCTGTAACTTCTATGATGTCAACTACAAACATTAACCTTCTGCAAACAACATAAACCAAATTCCTTTATTTCTTTTCTGTCACCAACAACAAACAACATCACCACACTCCTAGCTGTAAGAACAAATCTCTGCCAGAGCCTCATTACTCCTGAGCACACTGGCATATAAACTCAGCACCAGTCATTGCCCACTACTTTATCACAAATTACACTGTCAGGAACAGTCATATTAACTTAGAAACTCAGACACTTCACAACTGATGTCTCCTTTTAAGCTAAATGCCACTGAAAAAGCTGTCTACAAACTCACTCCTTCAAACTGGAGCACTATATCTGACAATATTCATAGTCTTGATAATACTAATAGCTTCATGAAAATCCTTATGGAACACTTAATAAAAGAAAATTAATATAATGGCTGTCAGAAACATAGGTTAGTCATAAAACTAGTTACATCCATGTTGATCAAGTGTTGCCATCCACTAGATTTGTACTCGCATAAGGTTGTATGTAGTGCTAACACATGGAGTGAATGTTTAGCTTTGTATACATGTTTTGCAAGTATATATATTTATTCTCTTGGCAGTATTTCTATTAAAACATTGTAATTACTTACTACTAGAATTTAGGAATGCTCAAAGTAATTTTAGTATTCTTAGTTTTGTGTGTAGTCACAAACGTTTAATGTATCATGTATAGGTATATTTATTATACTTACATATTACCTCAACAATATAAGTGTTGCACTGCTTACCTAGGCTAAGCTGCTAGAATCTTCTCTTTAACTTGAAGACCTAAAGTATTTTGTTTTACTACACTGTAATGAACTGTTCGTCATGTAAAGACTGGATTCTTATTTAAATTGTTGTTCTACTCACGAACAATAACTTGGTTATGTTTATACTTCTGTCATCTTCAAAGTGCGATGTGATATCTTCTTCTTTGTGAACTGTTGGTCAATTATTTTTCTGTTACCAGTCCCATGTTTGACCTAGGTCATGGCTGGAAAGGGTTCCTTCACCAGTCTACCTACTTGGTTTACAATTGTGAAACAAATATGCCCAGTGGCAAAGAGAAAACAAAACAAAATGTATAATTATACTCTAATCTGGATTAGTGTTGCTCTTTGCCATGAGTATATAGATTTAAGCAAGTAGTGGATGTGTAGTGAATGGGCATATATTTGTTTGAAATGGCATGTGGAAGGAATGAAATCTGAGTAATATCTTGCTATGATCTGTATGTGATAGCTTAACTTCTTGACATAGAGCTAGTTATGACTACATTTATGTCATTAACAGCAACTCAGATCATTTAAGTCTGCTAGTATTCTGCCCATCAAAAAACAGCTCTTTTATAACTATTGGGCTATACAGAGAGAGGGACAGAGAGTGAGAAAAAGAAAAGGGAGGAATTATATAAAGTATCTACTTCATCTTAGCAGTTTATTTTTATTTATGTTGTGTGAATGGCTCATTTTTAGAAATCTACCCCCTTTTTAGTACTCTTTTTCTAGATTTATAAGACATCACAGAAATATGGCTTTTAGTGAAGTAGTTATAATCACGAGTTACCTTTTACTGACCTAACAGCATGGATAGATGAACTGGTATGCTTAATTGTAACATGCTGCAAGCTTTCCACAGCCTCATGATTTATGCCACCTAATCCTGAGATAAGGAAAAAAGACTAGAAGAGACAGCATTCCTGACTGAATTATAGAGGAATTAAGCAAAACAAATTATTCTGTACACAGACAATAATTTGCACAGCATTTTCACACCACTTTTACATTTATGTTTAAATGTTTGCCAGGAAAATACTGTATATCCATGCACAATAGCACTCAATCACACCTGACTCACACTGGTGTGTCTGAGACATGCACATTAAACATCCTTAACGTAATTAATTTAAATAGAAATGACCACAGAAGTATTCTTCTAGTAGTGAAAGACTGTCACTGGTAGCTAAGGTCCAAAAGTTGATGTCAAGCAAAATTTATTGTAATCTTTTCTGTATATAAGAGATAATAAATTAGATTCCTTGTCTAAGTTACTGCTGAAACATCTATATTGTCAAAGCACAGTAAGCACCAACTGTGTTGAGTATTTTTATGAAAATAAAATTAAGCAAAGAATAAAATAAAGAACAAAAAATGTTTAACTCTATTCCAAAGCATTAAAACCCAGTATATTTCAGAACAATGAAGACTAACAAAATAAAAAACACAAAGAGCAGTAGAAGCATTTCTGCTAATCCAGCACCAGAATAATGGTGAGGGATTCAAATATTTTTATGGAAAGACAGCAATTTTTTGAAGTACTACAACTGGTTTACTAATCATTTAAAGTTATATTTTTGTATAATAAACATCACAAGGGCAACAAATATGGGTGGAAAAAATTCTTATTTGTTGAGCAGTGTTAGACTGTTTCCCAGTTTTCCTTTTGTATCTGTGAACAGTGTTACCATTTTTATTCTATATTTTTTTCCTTAATAATCAGGATATAGAAATAGGCAAGATCTATTTTCATTGGAAGCCTGCTCTGTGGAAAACAAAAATCCGGAATACATCATCACTCATTGTTAGAGAAATGTAAAAGTTGTTCTCTTCTCTGCGGTACTGGATGTGGCACATACCACTGCAGTTTACTAAGTTCAACTTAGAAAGGCAGATTCACAGACTGTAGCAGTAACTATAATGAGAATCAATGGTACGCACACTGGAAACATTATACAAATAAAGCTTTTTATAGGTAGGTACTAGGCTATTGACCCTAGGGCCTATACAAGCCTAGCCACAAAGGTACCCTGGCTTTCGCCACCCAAGAAAATTATTTTCCTGTGCCCCTGTCAAGCAGAACCACAGAAGTGATCCCCGGGGTGAATTTCCTATTACCCATTCAATCATCAAGATTTTTCTTGAAGAGTGCTAATGAAGAGCTCTGTTTGACATAGATAAGTAGTCTGTTCCAGAGTATGGGAAGTATCTGGGACAGGAATCTATCCCTCCAGCATGTTCTGTTTATTGTGGTGACAAGGTTTGGGTCCCTAGAACGTGTAGCTCAGAGGGATTGGGATTTCTTTAAGTGGAGCATGTCCAACAGCTCTGGGTTTGACATAGCTTTGTATGTTAGGAAGAGATCGCCTCTGAGTAGGCAATATGCGGCGGAGTAAAGCTGGAGTTTTTTGAGTCGGTCTGCGTAAGGCATCTGTTTGAGGCCAGTAATCCTCTTTGTGAGGTATTTTTGTGGCCTTTCCAGTTGTTGTAGATGTCTTGTGAGGTACATACCAAAAGGGGCATTGTACTCTATAATGGGTCTAATGAGTGATGAGTAGAGGGGAACAATGACCTCTTTTTTTCTGGATGAGAAACCTTTTGTGATGAGGTGTGCCACGTAGAAGGATTTCCTGACCACTGTGGTGATGTGATTATCAAAGGAGAGACTACTGTCCACCTGTGTCCCAAGGTTTCTTATCATACTTTTGGTGTTAAGTAGACTACCGCCTATGTGGTAGTTCATGGGTACAGAGTTTTTGCCAAAGGGGATGACAATGCACTTTGTGGCATTGAGCTTGAGACCATGGCTTTGACACCAGGCATCTGTCTCAGTGAGGCTCTTTTGTAGGATGTCCACATCGTTAGGAGTTTTGATTATGGCTCCTAGTTTGCAGTCGTCTGTGAATTTAGTTTGCAAAAGTCCTTCTTTATTAGCCTGTACTTCAGAGAAGTAGATGGCAAACAGGAGAGGACCCAGGACTGAACCCTGTGGTACTCCACTTGTAACTGGTCTGAATTCTGATTTGGAGTCTGCTACTTTCACAGTGTGGGTTCTGTCAGTAAGCCAGTTGGCAACCCATCTTGTGACATAGGGATTTATACCTAGTTTAGTGAGTTTATCTATAATTCCAGAGTGGAGGATGGTGTCGAACACCTTGGTGAGATCTATATAGGCTGTGTGAACCACCTTACCCTCATCTATGGCTTTGGTGACTACTTCAAAGAAGTCTGTCAGGTTTAGGAGACATGATCTGCCTTTTACAAACCCGAACTGTGTGGGGTCCAGAGTTTGGAGATCTCCAATGTCTTTGTTTATGAGTTCCATGATGATACTTTCTATGGCCTTGCAGACCAGGCTCATCAGGCTAATGGGACGGTAGTCTGAAGAAGGCGGGTTATTTGAACCTGCCGAAAGCGCTTACGTTTATCTGGTTGGAATCGTGGAATAAACCTGTGCTTTTTAGTTCTCTTATTGTGTGCTGTCCGTGGCTTTTGCAGTTTTAGTTTGGTTTGGTGTGTGGATATCGTTTTTATGGCGGACGACACCGGAGAAGGAAGCACATTTCCTACAGCAACACCGCGAGTTTTAAGGCATGATAGTAATGACTCACAGCCTAACCTAACGCAGTTGATTGAGGTGCTTTTGCACCAAGTGGATGCCTTAACCCAGAAGGTAAATGCCTTTTCTAGTTTGGCTGACCCACAACAGTTTCGACATCTCAACAACATTAATAACAGCTCTTCTAATGCTGTTTCCGACGCAGGATCTATCCCCAATGGACAAGGTTCACCTAGGCTGGTTTCTTTTCCACAAACCAGCAGTGACGAGACTGTTAGAAGCCCGCAACAGCCTCCGCCAACTGTGGCCAGTCAACCTCCGAGAACCGTAGTGGGACCGTCGGAACAGGACAGAAGGTATGGTTCTGTTAATCAGCAGGTTGACGGTATACCTGCTTTAAACAGCTTTCTAAACAATAATCGTTTTTTTGCTGTTAACAATTCTACGGAAGGTAATACAATACCTTCCGTGGCTGAAAATAATTATTTAGACATTAAGATCGATTTGCTGGACACAAAACTATTCAAATTTAAAAAGCTCCAGCTAGAGACCGCGTATTTAGAAGAATGCATAAGAAACAAAGTGGTTCCCAAAGGGCTACGCCAGTGGCGTTTTCCGGCTGGTTTAACTGGGTCTTCTTCTTTTTACAATGAACTTATTGAGCTTTTTGATAGGCAAGGTTTTGAGTTTCTACATGCTTTAATTGCCTATTATAATACTGACATCAGTAAGCTGAAAAACGAACTAGAGCTACTGGAAATTGATATTAAATCACATGTTGACTTTATTAAATATAAACATGATTATTGCAGAGTTTTTGTTAGCATCAATGCCAGTATTGATAAATTGATTGCTAATAAGAAAAAGAAGTTAGCACGTGATATCAGAGAGTATGCTAACAATGAAGCCTATCCGAAATTAATACAGGCTCAAACATCAACAGGAGCCTATTCACCAACTGATCCCTCTCATGTTGAGCAATCTAGGACTACTACGAACAACATCAATAATAACGGGGGTAATAATAGACCACCTGTTAGACGTAGTCCAAGATTAAATGGCAATAACAATAACAACATCAACCTTATGGTAACAGATGGTGAATTACCCTCTGTTTCTACAGACTTTCCTGGTATCAATAACAGTCCAGATAACCAGGATTTTCAGATGGTCAACAATTACAGGGCCAATTCTCGCCCTCAACCTCAGAGACAGAACAATTCAACGAACAGGAGACGTGGCCGCAGGAGATGACACGAGAGCAGAGCATTGGAATAGACCCAATAGTGTATAAAAGCTCTAATGGTGACTTTACAGTATATAATTATACTTGCCTGAGCATTGCACAAGACATCATTGACTTTTTAGCTAAGGACTTTTCCTTTGTCCCAGGTCGTAACATGGATATAGGTAGACTCATTGTTGATTTGAAAGTTTTTACACGTAAATTAAACTTAAACCAACTAATGGGTAATAATTCATCAGCTGGTAGTCTACTCAGAGTGGCCAGTACTTACAACCCACCTTTACATGGAACCTTACAAACATTTGAAAAAATTTGCGAAATGGACCTGTGGGCTATTAGAAACCAAACTATATATAGTACTCAAAAAAACCTGTACAATATTACCCCCCTACAAAAAGACTTTATAGAAATGGTAAAAGATTGTCAGATTAGGGTCATGAAACCCGACAAGGGTGGGGGTCTAGCCTTCATGGACCATTATAAATATGTTGAGTACCTGGTCGCACATCTTGAGTCACCAGCTTACCAAATTTCATCCATCAATGAAATCAATGGAGCCTATAGAAAAATTAACAGCATGCTTTATGATTTACTTCTGGAAGGATACATTAACACTGAAACTCTTAACTACCTCACTATGTCAGCTCCTAAAATTCCACTCTTTTTTGGCACCCCGAAACTCCATAAAGGACTCACTTCGCCCTCATTTAGACCAATAATAGATGGTAGAGGGTCTATAACCCAGGGATGTGCCAAGTATGTGGATAATATTCTGAAGCCTTTGATCAACTCAGAAATCCACATATGCAAAGATTCTTGGTCTTTCCTTAAAAACATCAATACCCTCATATACAATGACAGTATGTTGTTTCTCACTATCGATATTAGGGACCTATATACTGTCATTCCCCAACAAATTGGTCTTGCTTGGGTCAGAGAGTTCATGTTGCGTAAAAATGTCAATCATGATGTCATCAATTTGATTGAAACTCTCTTAGAAATTGTATTGTCTAACAATTTCTTCACCTTTGAGGGGAAGTTTTATTTACAAACTTCGGGTGTAGCTATGGGCTCGCCCTGCGGGGGATCTTTTGCCAACGCAGTTCTAGCCCATTGGGAGTTTAATTACCTATTTAAAGAAGAACTTTTTTCAAAATATGTCTCCTGGTATACACGATACCAGGATGACATTTTTTGTATATGGGAAGGTCATAGCGACCTGATCCCGTCATTTATAGAAAAAATTACTAAACTAACTGATTTTCTTGAATTCACATATAATTTTGATGACACAGAGATTAATTATCTTGATATAACATTAACCAAAGACTCGCTTAATCAAAAGTTAAAAAGTAAAATATTTAGGAAGCCAACATATTCTAATGCTTTTCTTCATTTTTCCAGCAACCACCCCTACCACCAAAAGAAATCGGTGGTTAAGGGTCAGATGGTGAGGGCAGCCCGTATGGTGAGTGATCCAGATGACTTCCATTTAGAATGTAATAACCTTTTTGACATGTTCATTGCCAGAGGTTATCCCCAGCGATTACTATCTAACATCTTAACTGAAGTCACTAATAAAAGGCAGATTGGACACTTTATGCCCTTGCTTTCTGACCAAAGTAATAATGATCCACAACATTTGAATGATCATTTATACCCAACAACTTCATGTAACACCAATTCTATAAATGAAAACAACAGATTCAATATCAGTTTCATACAGACTTATTGTTTTGATTCTTTTAGAATCAGAGAAGTTGTGAATAAAAATTGGGAGATAATAAAAGAAGATAAAACATTGTGTTCTTTATTGGGTGACTGCCCCAAAATTACATACAGAAGAGGGGAAAATTTGAAGAGCATTTTTCAAAGAAATACAGTTCGTAGGTCTAATAGACAGTGGGGTATGTTTAGATGTGGCGTATGTCCACAATGTAAATTCATTAGAGTAACAACAGCATGCACAATAAATGAGAAAGAATATAAGTGTAATGGGTATTATAATTGCGATTCTAAAGCCATCACTTATGCAGCTATTTGTGATTCCTGTAAAGCCTTCTACATCGGCAAAACCGAGAGAAGGCTAAAAAATAGAATCTATGAACATCAATATGCTGTTAAAAAACTCGATGTTAATAATGCTCTTGGAAGGCATTGCCTTGAGTTCCCAGGCCATGGGTTCCATTTCTTTGTACTACAACAGCGTGAGATTGATCCAAGAGGAGGGCCATGGCAGATTTTGTTGGAAATCGATGAACTGCTTTGGCAGATCAGGACTAGGGCTCATGTCTTCCCTGGTATTAATGAAAGCCTATCTATCAAATGTGTATTAAAATGGCTATCTCTTAATAGATAAAAAAACTATAATTATAATCATAATTATATTTATATTTATTTTCATTAATTATCATCTAAACCCCGTATAGGGCTAAAAAAGCCAAATGGCCATTTGCAATAATAAGATGAAAATATTACCTAGAATTAATGAGTTGTTAATGGCCATTTCTTAAATCACATCAAGGCATATTCATAATACATATTTGTTTATTGTATTTTATTCGTAAGTGTGCATTATATTTGGTATAACAGCTCCCCTGTTTTAATTCATAACATCATTAGAGTGGAGTAATTCATTTAATAAACATTGGCATCAAATGGTCACCAATGTTTAAATTTAATAATATTGCAAAATAAACTTTTCTGTTAATTTTTCTGCTTAATTTTGCTAATATATGACATGTTTGCAGTTATAGGATTTAACTGCAAACAGGAGCATAAAGCGAAGTTTTAGATATGGTTCCTAAATAACCTATGCATAATATTAGCCTTGTGTTCCCTCCTGGTATATGGCTTCAGTAGTAGAAACACTCTAATAGGTTTCATACAACATTAACAGTATGTAAACATGAAGCATTTGTGAATATAACAATGGTTGTATTCAAAATATGTATAAGGTTCTAAGTTCATATTTCTTTGAATGTTTTTTAAGAATTTTTTTCGATTTTTTAAGGTTAGAAATGTATTTTGGATCATCAGTTTCCAGTTCTTTAAGGTTGTCATGGTTTTATTTAATTGCAGAATGCACTTTACCTTGATAGGTTAAAGATTTTTAATATGAATGTATATAATAAATGTTTTGTAAATTCGTGGTTGTCTGAAGAAGGCGGGTTATTTGAACCTGCCGAAAGCGCTTACGTTTATCTGGTTGGAATTGTGGAATAAACCTGTGCTTTTTAGTTCTCTTATTGTGTGCTGTCCGTGGCTTTTGCAGTTTTAGTTTGGTTTGGTGTGTGGATAATGGGACGGTAGTTCCCGGGGTCTATTGTGGCCCCCCCTTTGTTGAGTGGGATAACCGTTGTGGTGTGCCATTCAATGGGCACAAAGCTGAGGTGAGGCTATGATTGAACATGGTACTTAGGTGGGGTGCCAGTTCATTCTGTAGTTCATGTAGAAGGCAGCCCGGGATGTTGTCAGTCCCGTGGATGCTGTGTTCTTGGCTTTGGAGAGTGAGGTTTTTACCTGTGCAGCCATGATTACAGGAACTTTGCATTCTTCCGGTATAAAGATGGGCCCTTTAGGGGGTGAGAGGGGGGTAAAGTTAGCGCTGAACCTATCTGCCAGGATGTTGGCAATATCAGTTGGTTCTGTATATTTAGTGTCATTGTGCTGTAACTCAGAGCAGATCTGAGTGTTGTCATTGAGATTCTTGACATAGCTTTAGAATGCTTTGTGGTTGTCTTTAGAAACAATGGCGATTTTGTTTTCATAACTAGCTTTGGAGGATTTTATGAAGGATCTCAGCTTCTTACTGAGGCTGACGAGGGAGTTCCTCCAATCGTGGGATTTTACTCTTTTTTGCAACAGTTTCTTTCTTCTGTTGTAGAGTTTGTTTATGCAGAAGACCACCAGACTGGCTTCCTTTTTTTGGAGGATAGCATCTTGGTTCTGTTAGGGATAGCACAATCCATGCACCCGTGTAAGTGCTTATAAAGTGCATTTGTGTAGGATTCAGCAGTCGTACCTCTATTGTTCATCTGCATGGGTGTCGTGAAGTTTGCCACTTCTGTCTTAAGAAGCATGAAATTGGATTTGGAGAAATTTTTTATGGTTGTTTTCCTAATGGGGGGTGGGAGCTGGATGTGGATGTGTAGGGTGATTAGCTTGTGGTCGGATCTGACCAACGAGGAGCTGACTTCTGGTGTGGAACACCGGTCACCCATGTTGGTGATGACCAGGTCTAGGATATTGCTTCCCCTGGTGGGGGTGTGGATAAGTTGATCCAAGGCATTGGAATTGATGATTTCCAGAAAACATTGAGCAAAAGAGTTGGTACACGAGTAGTTTTCCCAGTTAATGGTAGGGTAGTTGAAATCACCCATTATTAGAGTGTTGGGTTGCACCTTAATATTTTCCAGTGTATCAAGAAAAGAGGAGTAGGAATCCTGGGGCATGGTGGGGGGTCTGTAGCAAGCTACAATCTGGATTGTGGTTTTGCCCAGAGTTAGGTGAACTTGGATAATCTTGGATGCATTATGCTGAGCAACTAGCTTGGAGGTGTGGATATCCTTAATGAATATTGACACGCCTCCACCTTTAGTGTTTCGGTCTGGGTTTGTTGGCCGAAAAGTGTGGTATGACTTATAGCCTGGTAATGCAGGGGTGCTCTCTGGAGCTTTGAACCAGGTCTCTGTCACTGCACAGATGTCAATGTTCTCCATTTTAAGGAGTTTTATGGTCAAATATATAGAAAAATGGCAGGACAAAACATCTTTGACAATGCAAGCTCCACTTTGATGAAAGAGCAATGTTAAAGCACTCATAAATTGCTTTATTTACAAAGCAATTTGAAAGTATCTTTTTAACAAATTGCTGCACAATGGAAATACCTTCACGCCAATGGGCAACAGACACATATTAAGTTCATGCACAATTCATGAAATATTACTTACTAGGTTTTCTTCTTGACTTGCCATCAATTAATGAGTGCGCGAGATGCTGGATAACTTCCTAAACAATTTTTGTTTTATTGTGAAAAATTCTGTGCGTACCTTTGTGTGCCATGGTTTATGGTGCCTATATTAGTGTTGGGTCTATATTACATTATCGAATACTAACATAATCGAAAATGTAATAGACAACCCGTAAATGTCGAAGTGCTAGGAGATCTCCGTACATTGCAGAAATGGGAGTTTTCCATTGTCTGCACTGTAGTGCAATCTCGAGTTGGTATATTTAAATATCGGGGTGTGGGGAGGCACAGTCCCCCATGTGGGGGGTGCAGGGGGACTTTCCCCCTGCTTACAGTGTTTAAAAGGTTTGTTTGGGTAGGTTTTTTCTTTTTATTAAATGTTCAGCGTTTTAGCACTTCGACATTTATGGGTCGACTATTACGTTTTCGAGTACATTAGTATTCAATAACATAATATAGACCTTTAGTGTGATACCCCCCCCCCCCCATCATTCATAATATAACATTATGCTTTTTTAAACCATGGTAGTATCATGTTGGTGATATCAATGCAAGTCTAGTATTGAGATGTATCCATTAAAATCTATTGCTACATCCCCACTCTCTCCCTGTGGTGATGTCATGTAGCGATAAAGTCAATTTTGTGGGTGCGTCTTAAAGTTTATGAAGCTTTTTGTTAAAGAAACAACATAAAATATTAGGATTGCTGGGAGGAATACAATGTGTCACTACAGCCTGCAGTTGCATATCTGAAATGTTCTGGGACCTTTAAAATTACTGTGTGGGCCATTTTGTTCAGGGGAGCTATGGACAAGTCAGCAGACAATGAGGCAAACAATGAATCACATTATTACATCAGCTGTTTCTTTCATTGCCCCCCTCACCAGGTTAAATTCCCACAACATAGTATTCAAATATTCAAACAGCTACACCATGCTCATAATTGTTTTTGTAACTAAGTAATACCATATATGATAGCAGTTAAATCAAAACAAAAGTGCCATTGGCAGTGTTTTCAATAATGCATTTCGTATATCATTGATAAACATAAAATAGTGTTATAAATTTGTATGATTTGGTTCATAAGTTACATGCTGCCTGTGGTTAGTGTCATGTTCCATTTGTTACAATAGCAATTGGCTCTTTTATTTAACAGGCTACTGGTGCATCAAAAGTCACAGTCAGTCTTATGTCAGTCGTCAGTTAAAAACTGTGTTTTGGCCATTCTTCTTGCATCAGCCTATATTTTTCTTGTTGTCCTTCTTCATGTGTCTCTCTACCTTTTTTTTTTTTCATTTTTATCCTTGGGCCTAGACATGCTAGATACCTTGTTTCTAAAGTTAGGGATAAACAGTAAACTGGCTAGTGTAGCTCCAACAGTTTATTTAATCAATAACCAACGACATTGGTGTGGTATATTAAGATTTATCCATGGTTGGTGTGGTTCAATCACGAGAGCAAAGCTCGAATGATTAAATAAAGCCAGCTGTGGGTAAATCTTAATGTACCACACCACAGAGTCAATTATTGTTATCATACAATGACCTTGTTTAAGAAAAAAAACACTTTTCTTAAATAATCCCCAGGATTCACGAAGCCTCCGTGTAAGAGTTATAACTCTTACACGGAGGCTGCAGTTAAACGGAGTGATGTCAGCATGCTTTGCATATTCATGAGAGCATGCTGAATCACACCTAAGTCTAACACGGTCCATGTAAGACAGTAGGGGGCGTGTCCATAGGCTGAGCCCTGCAAGTGGACACGCCCCCAGAAGTGTAAAAGTGCCCAAAGTAAACACCCACAACAGAGTCCACGGAAATGTGAATAAACACAACACAGCACATGCCCCCACAGACTATGAACATAAAATATATATAAATGAACATGTTATATTTTATTTTTAAATTGTAATGATGTTTAACCGTGAGTGCGCGTTTGCTGGCGTGCCGTAAGCGCAGCTACAGTTAGCAGTCAGTGGGAAAGCATATAAGAACTAAATATGCAAAATAAGCCAGGAAGCAATAGCGTAGCGGTAGAGATGTTGGCAGAAAAGCAGGCATTCGTGGTTCAAGCCCCCACAACACCAATTTTTTTTTTCAAAATAAGCAGGAAACAAGTCCCTGACAAATATGTACACATAAAACCCCAATTTATGTAAAATGTAATGAAATAGCCCATTTATATTGAAGACATGTGAGGTAACAAAAGAAGAAAAAATGCCAGATGTGCTCATAGCTGAGCTACAGTTTAACAGAGTGAGTGTATGTGCCCGTAGATGAGCAGTGGTTTAACTGGTGCAAAATGAGTGCCCGTAGCTGAGCAGTGGTTTAACATGCTAAATCTATGTGCCCCTAACTGAGCTGAGCGTAATATGCGTGCCGATAGCCAAATGAGGCTTAAAGCAGCACCCGCTTTGCGGAGCTGCGCACCGCGCAAACAAGCTAACCAACGGGCAACGTTGAGCAAGCCGTATCAAAACTGCCTTTACACAGACACACCCCTCAGCATGTCTAGACAGTCATGAAAAATAAAAAGCAGTGACCAAGTTCGAACCCAGGATACTACACACCATAGTCAAGGTAGAGAACCACTAAGCCATGACAGCAGTACCTGTAAATGCAATAATAGCTAATATATAGGAATGAATACAAACTAGAGCATGACAATGCAGGTTTACTGAAGTTGATACAATTCCAAAATGGCCAATCACAGATATGTGTGGGAAAAACGGACTATATAAGCCCCATAGGCGGGAATACACAGCATAAACAGTTGTAGAACTGACCTGCAGGCAGAATGACAGGAGTAGGAGAGGGTAGTCGCTTTCGAGCACAGAGGTGGGGTGTTGAGGAGTCCAGGTACATGGTCTGGCTCCTAGTCCATAATCATGAGGCCCAACTCATGCAGGGCCAGGTCCTCTGGGGAGCATACAGGGCAGAGGCGTGGGACCGGTTGGCTCATGATCTCACCAGTGCCACAGGGATTCCAAGGACTGGTGAGCAGGTCCGTCACCACCATGCGGACCTGAAGAGACGCAAGCAGGACCAACTGAACCTTTGGATCCAGGAGGCCCGGCAAACACCCAACGCCCCACTACTGAGTAAGTAACATTTAATTATGTATGTAAGAAATTAAACTAGCTGATATTATGGAGATGTGTATTCCAATATTACTTCATTTATATTACAGCTGCAGGTGTCCGTTCTGCGAACCGCAGAGCCTATGGCGATAGGCTGGTGCAGTTGCACCACAAGGCAGGTCAGTAATCCACTACCAGTAACTGTAAAGAAATATAAAAGTATGACAGTCAGCAAAAGAGTGCAGTGTAGTCAGTAAGGAATACAATCTGCAAGTAACAGTGTGAAAGTGTATGCAAGTATTGCTTGATTACAAAAGTGTGTTTCAGCCTGTAAGTTTAACCTAAACATGAAACTGTCCGACATATATTCTGAAATAAAAATGCCCTGCCTGTAAGAAAATAGTATAGCTGCAGAAGATGATGAAATCACATGTGTGAAATATATCCCTGTGGAAATACTGAAACATGACAGAAGTGAGACTGCTGGAAAGGATTGTAATAACTACTGGTAAAACATGTCAATAAAGCCTAGAAGTACCATCCTGAATAGTAAAATGAAAGCAAGTGAGAGAGTGTGAGAAAGTGTCATGAATCCAGCAATGCAGTAGTAATAACCCCTGAATAAAGTATACTGCAGTCAAGACAGAATGAAATGCATGTGAGATTCAAAACCAAACAGCAAAATCTGTTCAAAGTGTTGCTGCATCTGGAATGTGTATCCCAAAATCTGGATATGTTGCTCTCAGTCTGCAATATGCAGATAGGATGTTTGTCTGATATACCAAACATCCACACTTGTCTACAGCTATATAAAGCAAATGTAGCAGGATGATGTAGCTGAACAAAGCTAGATATGAATGTGTATGAAGAACCATAAAATGTATATTGATGTTGCAGTAACAGTCCTATCACCAAGTTGAAATAGTTATCATATAGGAAACTGTAGTTAGAACAGTAGTGTGTATATAACTGTAGCTATTAGAAATGTACAGCATATGTATTGTTATCAGAAGGTGTTAATATTACTTTCTTCACCCCACCCTATAACCACATATAACCCATTCCACATGAAAATGGTATGTGCAATCACAATTAACACCCCTGGACGTTTGTCCTGTTGGGTCATATATATTTGCATGTCCGTTGATGCATCTGCCCTGTTCATACATCCACACCTGATGGCCTGTTGCCATCAATTAACCCTGCATGTTGTTGGACTGTGTATTTCTGTTCAAATTATGCATGTGTTATGCACGCTGTTCAATGGTGTGAATATCTGGGTGTTTGGATAATGGGAATACTAATGCATGCTGTTACAACTAATTGTGAATGGTATTATATGTCACTAACCCAAACTGTCATGACATAATGCAAAACATAGGACGACAGGGAAGGCGGGTTCCAGCAGACCCACCTCTCCCACCTCAGCTGGCGAGTGCACTTGGCACTAGTGCCGAGTCCGGACCCTCCTCCGGTGGCCCTGTGCCACCTGCGGGTGGAAGCGCTGCAAGGGATGGGGCTCGCCCCCCCTCTGCAAGTGTGGCCGGAGGAGAACCACCACTCACCCTCCGTAGCGTCTGGACTGTGGTGCGTAGGGAGATTCGGGACTCTGTTCTCGAGCCCCTACGCCAGCTCGAGGCATGGGTGGCGCAACTAACGGGCATGCCTGTTGCCCTGCCTACACAGCCCCCAGCACAGCCCCATCCTGGGCAGTGAAGGAACAGTGGCAACTGCCTATGGGTGGGGATATCAGTTCCACTGTTGCCATCTGTGGGCTCATGGGCTCTGGATATCCAAACCTCCGTCCCTGTCAATTGCATAACCCCCCCACACGTGTCATACACCGCCCCTGTATGCGTCTTGTTTGTCTTGTCTGTTTACCTACCCAACCTACCTCCCCAGCTGTACCGACTTCCTTCACCTGACATACCACTCTCACCTGAAAAAAAAAAAAAAAAGGGCACTCTGTACCCACAAAAAATTAAGCCCCATACATAGCTGCCCATTTCGCACACATGTCTACTGGACATGGAACCAATCAATTACAATTGGCTGTACAACAAGTATTATTGTTGTCCTGACACCTCTCTCAGGGGTGGAAGGTTTCAAATGTCACACCAAATTACATACATATGCACAGCTGTTGCTGATGAAGAAATGGGCAGCTATGGGCCTTACCTACATCCGTCCTGCACATCCCAAGCTTGTTTCCCTACTGTCTTACCCTCTTTGTGACCCGCTTTTCACCACTTTCCTGTCTCCCCATTTTCTTTTCTTTCAAAGAAAATAGCGCAGGTGTGCGCAAGAGTAAGCACGTTTAAGCGGTTGTAAGCGGGTGTGCGAGGAGCTAACCACCAGTGCGCATGTGTGAGCTCCGCGCAAACCAGCGCTAACCTGGTTACAACTGCTTAAAAGTGCCTTAGTCACTTTGATTGACAGGTCCTGTACTCAGCTCAAAAGCAAAATAAAATCCTACTGTGAGTCCCGAACCCAGGACCTTGGAAACAGTAGTCTGCATGCCTTACCACTAAGCCATGACTCTTATACAAGAACATTGTGCTAAAATAAATATATCATGTAATAGTAGGAATGAATGTAAAGGGAATATAGATGTGTAGTACACAAAGCATGCCATTTAGAATTACTATCAAAACTAGTGGATTTCCATAATAGTAGTGTATGAACAGAAACAGCCATGCTAGTTGGAAGCTAGTAGGTAATAATGTCACTATAGCACCTTGCAAGCCACACACATACTCACAGCAGGATAAGCACTGCCCATACCCCACAACCTCTTACAGGAACACATCTGGACCAAGTAATAAAATATGTGGAGCAAAGGCCCAAAACCAGGGACACATTACAAATAATGTTACCCCAGACATTCAAATCATTGCACTTTGGGGGGGGAAGGGGACTTTGAAAGAAGGCCCCAAGAGAGAGAGGACGCCAGAAAAATTGCATAGAAACCCAAAATTGGGGCAGAAAGGGGCAACCTGAAAACTGACACTGATGGGCGAAAACCCCCAAGAAAGTTGGCCCAAAAACAACAGTGTGACAAACCCCCACAGAATGTAAAGTAAAACATAGGCAAAAGGTGAACCTCAATGGTAATTGGGGCCCGGGTTTTCATATTGATAGAAAATGTGTAAAAAAGCTCAGCAACCCCACAGTAAAGCGTCCCAACTTTTTAAAGGGGTGAAAAAGCCTTTCCATGGGCACAAAACAATGTGGTTTGGGGCCTGTCAAGATTCAAATTAAAATGATGTAACCCCAAAGGGAGTGTGTGTAACATAGGTAAAAAATTTAAGGTTAAATTACGGGAAAATAGGAAAATACGAGAATGTAAAACATAGAGGATAAATATATTAAAAATATTAATTAAAAAATGAAGCAAAAAAAAGGAAACAAAAAAATTAAAGAGAGAGATGTAGGTACATAACAGTTAGAAGGGAAAGGGAAAAAATAAATTTTAATTTAAAACACAGGGAAATATGAAGAGATCCCAATTTACATACAAAACTTGCCCCAACAAAACACAGGTTTCCCCCCCCTTAAAACTGAAACACCCCTTTCCCAAAACCCCTTTTTCATTTTCAAACCTCTGTGTCCCTCCATCTTTAGAAAATTTGGGGAAACTTTTCAAATAATATATGGATATAAAATATTTATATAAATAATATTTATTATAAAATAAAAAACAAAAAAGAGAGAAGAAAAGAAAAATTCAATTAAGGCAAAAAAATTTTTCAAAAAGTATGAAAGTGCCTGGGGGGGACAAGGCAGGAAAAAGGGGAACACCAGTGTAAAACCGGGAAATTTAAATTCAAAACTAAAACGTAACCCCCATATGTGATTGGCTGACCAAATTGATTGGGTGAAACAGGGCATAAGAACATAGTGGGCCAAATTTGTATTCACATGGCACATATCTGGGGAATTTACCTGAAAAATGGTTTTATTTGTTTTTTAGCGAAGGTGTTTTCAGTATGGAAAAAATATTTTGTTACCTTCAACAATAAGGATGCCTTTGTATAATTAATAATAAATATAAAAAATAATTAAAATTGAAATGCATAAAACATAAAGAAGTGGAATACAAACAAGAGTAAATATTTACAAACATAAGTAACCCCCCGATTAATTTTGAATCAAACATGACAGATGTCACACCATAGTTAAAACCTAAACACCCTTCCCCCCCCCTTGTCCCCCCCCTTGTGTCCCCCATTTTGCAATAAGTCAAAATTTAAAGGTAAAATTTTTTAAAAAATAAATATAATAAAAAATTTAAAAAAGATATATAATTAAAAAAATTTTAATTTAATATAATATATATATATTTAATTTGAAGAGAGGTAATTCAACACATGTGTACAATGTTTAAAAGGTCCCGGGAAAAAGGCTGGAGTCCCAGGCAAAAGGCCAAAAATTGTAAAAAGAAAAATTGTTTTGGGTAATGATGTAGGGGTAAAAAGGGTATTGGAAAATAGTGCCCCAAAAAAAGTGGACCCCCCGGGCCTCCCTGGAGTGTCAGGACATTTGTAGCAGGCTTGGGGTGGTTCCCCTCCACCAAAAGGGTGGGGTTGGCCTCCTGCAGAAGTATGGAGAAGGAACAGTCATTAAAAATGTGTGATCCCTTCCTGAAGTGCTCCCCCCGGACACTTATAAAAAGAGGTTCCCATCCCGGTTTTACTATTTTAAAAAATGAAGATGTAAAAACCTGCCCCTAACCTCCCAAAACCAAATGTTGCTTTTCTGTGCCATGAAAAAGGTGTGTGGGGTAAAGCCTAAAGATGACTCCCCTGCAAAAAACCAAATGAAGAAGGCCCCCCTGGTACTGAAAATCCCCTTAAATTTTTAATTGCCAATGAGTTTGAAATGTGGAAAATAACCCCCAACAGTGCCGGGTCGGGGACAGCTCCTTTATGGGGAATTTTTGTTGTTTGAGAAATTAATTTTGTTTTATTGTTTGGTTGGGGTCCCCGGAGGGAAAATGCTGCTTTGAGTGTCGGTCATATATTGGGGTTCATGATTCTTTTGGTTTTTCCCCGAGATTTTGTAGAGCAAGGGGGAAAAAGGTCCCATTTGTTTGTTTTCTGCCCATGGCCCATGGCTTGGAAAGGAGGCCGGGGTAATTTGTTTAAAGGGGGGGTAATGACTGAATGTTCCCACTTTTGGTAAATTTGTGGTGGAAAAAAGTGGGTTTAACAGGGCATAGGGTGGTCCTCCCGGGTTGTTAATAAAGAAGGCCTTCGGTTATTTTGGGGCCCCCCACCCCCAAAGTAGGAGTGTTTTGACCTTTATAGTGTCTGACTCCCCTTTTTGGTTAGTTGTCTTGAGTGCCCATTTCTGTTCAATTGTTTTGGCGGGGGCCCCCAACGGATTTTCCCTTTGGGGGATTCCAATGGGGAGCAGATCCTCATTTGGAATGTTGTAAAAAAAGTGGGGGTAGCTTTGGGGGTTGTATTGGGGCCCAAAAATCCTGCCTGAAAAATTAAATTTGCTGTAAGTTATTTTCTTTTCGGTTTAGGGGGGAATGAACCCCAAAACTTTTACTCACAGTAGGATGAGGGGATAAAACCAGATCCCCCGGTGAGGATTTGATAATCTTTCGCCCGGGGGAGATTCAGGAGGGAGGCGGGCACTTGTGGCGACCTGTCCTGGATTACATGGACCAAATAGACAGACAGTGCAATATTGAGTATTTTATCAAACAGTCATAGCGTGATGTTCCAAAGGCAAATTCGCCCAGGTTTTTTTTGGTACATCCCCCCTCACCCAACGGGGAGGGATACCCAGAGTGGTGGCCCCACCGCCAGAACACAAAGGGGGCCAGGGAAAGCCCTTGCCATTAAATGACTGGCACGCAAAAGGGACATAGGCAGGTAAATATGCATATTTAATGACTGTTGGGTGGTACCACGGAAATCAAGGGGGTGGGTGGTCCTACTCCCCAAATGGGGGGATTAGGGTGAGTGGTATCCCCCAAAAAAAGCAGCGACTGTTAAGGACGGGACCCCCACCGACATAACCGGGAAAACCAATGGGACGTTGTGCACGGGAAACATTTGGGGGTTTCCCTTGGTTTGAGGCCCATGTTTTTAAGGCAAGGGGAACCTTTTTCAGCTGGTAAAAGGTGTTTTACACCTGTAATATTTTGGGAAGTAATTTAGTTTTATGGGCCCACTTAAAAAGTCCCCTTCCATGCGGGTAGGTGTTTTTCCCCTTTTGTGTTGATAGTAATAGTACTATTTGGCTCACTTAGTAGTGCTCTTTGTATGCATGTAGGTGTGTCTGTGTCTGTGTGTTGATATCACGCATACTGAGTACTGTACAATTGTGTGAAACTGTGTGCATGTGTGCATGTGTGCATGTGTGCACCTGTGCATGTGTGCATGTGTGCATGTGTGCACCTGTGCATGTGTGCATGCATGCACCTGTGCATGTGTGCACCTGTGCATGTGTGCACCTGTGCATGTGTGCATGTGTGCACCTGTGCATGTGTGCATGTGTGCACCTGTGCACCTGTGCATGTGTGCATGTGTGCAACTGTGTGCACCTGTGCACCTGTGCATGTGTGCATGTGTGCACCTGTGCACCTGTGCATGTGTGCATGTGTGCATGTGTGCATGTGTGCATGTGTGCACCTGTGCATGTGTGCACCTGTGCATGTGTGCATGTGTGCACCTGTGCACCTGTGCATGTGTGCACCTGTGCACCTGTGCATGTGTGCATGTGTGCACCTGTGCATGTGTGCACCTGTGCACCTGTGCATGTGTGCATGTGTGCATGTGTGCACCTGTGCATGTGTGCATGTGTGCACCTGTGCATGTGTGCAAGTGTGCACATGTGCATTACTGGTAATGTGTAGACATTGTAAACTCCCACAGGTTCTGTTGCTGCTCTTGTTTCATGTAGCACGGAACCTGAATCAGGTGCTGTGGGTACTGATAATGATGACATCTGTGTAATGGCACAGGAAAGTATGCCAGGGTCCGCCATTGGTCAGCCGATTGACAGTACACAGCTATCGATCCCATCAATCGCACAGTTATCCTGCCAATACATCCTTTGTCACCAATGTCCCTAGGTGATGGACAGCATACAGTGGGCATTGACCAGGGTAATGTGGTATCTGTGGCACATGCCTCCCCACACAGCAGCCATGGGCATGGCCCAGAGATGGTACCACACAGACAGATGTCCAGGGGTTCTCGTGGGAGCATCCGGGGCGTACTGCCCTGTCAGACGATGCCTACAGAGGTCTTACAACCTCAGCTATGTTTCGGCTGTCATGCAGGCACAGTCACGTATGGAACGATACACCAGACAGGGTCTGAGGGAGCTGACAGCATATCGCACAGCCATGACTGACAGTATGCGTGACATTGCGGCTGCCATCCGTGATTTCACCGATGTCATAGACAGACGTTGTGGGGACATATTAGACCGGTTCCACAACTACATGTCCATGAGCCAGGGCGATGGTGGGCGGTTGAGGCATCGACGTGGTCATATGACAGCAACAGCAGCAGCTGGCAGTCGCAGATGACAACAGGGTGCGGCCACCCAGTGCCAGCAGCAGCCCCAGCAATGCTGGGTCTGTGCTGTCATCAGACCGCCCCAGGAGACCACGTGCACGTGGCTCTGGCCGGGCCCGACAGGGATCTGTGTCCAGTCAACGAACACCTGCTTCTGATGACAGTACCCAGTCTGGGTTGGTACTGGATATGGTCCGTAGCACCCCTGCAAGGCACAGGTACCATGTCCGTGGCCAGAGACACTGATCTGTATGACCTGGCAAGTACAGTCTGTGGCTGTCCACAAACACCAGTATATGGCAGCCATGAGGTGGAACTGTGTGCATCCATACACACATGCAAATTGACAACACCTAGGGCTACCGCATACACGCACACACTGCATCAACATTGCCCCACCTTCTACTGCTGTCCCTCACCAACCCACATACACATACATGTCAATTGGTGGTAAAGGGTGGCTGACTCAGGCATACCAAGTTCACACCCTGTGCATATGATGAAACTGTGCCACCTCCTGCAATCTGTAACAACTGTGCAGGTACAGGTTAACATGTTGCTGATGCACAGGGTGACCACATAGATGTGTAGTAATAGTATCATGTTGTTAACAGTACTGTGTGCTGAATTAATTGTGGGTATATCACAGTATGCCTGATGCAGTAAGTGTGTGATTGTCATGTCCTGTTGTCTACACCCATGGTAGGTACCATAGTGTATCATCTGCACATGTTGGCATACTGGTGGTAATGATGTCAACAGAAGGCTACATACATAGGTAGCACAGGGATAAGGTAATGAATGTAGTAATACGCAATGATGGACATGTAAATTGCAAGTGGCATGTTGCCCACACTGGACTCTGCAATGCAGATGTTTGAGGATGTTGATATGTGTGCAGTACTACACAACTGGTACAGGACACACAGGAGCACCCTAGCACTGCATGCTCACATCTCATACCATGCTAGACAGCCCCAACACACAAAACTAACTGTCACAGGAGGGAGAGTCCCCATATATGTCAGGGATACTGTGGTGGCAGGCCAGGTAGCATACATCCTAATAAGTATGGAACCACTGAGTGAAGGCTCAGTGTCTGTTATTTGACATGTGTATTACTGCAGGTATGAGCACATGGGTTTCCATTCAGTTATTGTACATCCTGACAGTACATGGTCTGTACACTTGTGTGCACTGAGACTGGACCCTAGCCATCTGACCCGTGTATTTCCATGTACATGTGCATAGTGCCTGCATATTTGCAGTGTTACCTACTGGAACTGGTACAGCTTGTTTGTTGTACAATGGACTACATGCAGCCCTGTTTACTGTAGCTTTGTTTGCATGCATGTTTGCTTGCAATTACCCTGGAATACTGATCACACCTGCAATGCATAGTTATAGAGCTTCTGTGGACTCCTAGTGCCATCTACATAGCTTACTATATGTATGTCCATGTCCCACTTGACAGGACGTCACTGTTTGTCCTGTTCACATGTACATTGCCTGTGACACAGTGCATATGACTTACCTGGCATGTGTCCACGTGAGCAGTCATATATGCTACTGCTAACTAACCACAGGCACTACACCTTCACATATTCATCTTCTGTTGAACTACCTGCTTCGCTAGGGACGGCCTGCACCTGTCACCCCTGGGCTTTCAGATATAGGCAAAGGCTCTTGCTACCCCCATAGTGCCTATGTTAGGCAAGGCTCAAATGACAAACCCACCTTCATAGGTATCACAAGGGATAAGAAACTAAGAGTAATGCTACCCAACGCCAGAAGTCTAAACCTCCAGATGCATGCACCCAAAACACTCCTTGGCATGGAGAACATCGATATCTGTGCAGTAACAGATGCCTGGTTCAGGGCTACTGAGAGCACACCAGCACTACCAGGTTTAACCTGGTTGATTTCTTTGAAACAGTCACCAAGGCCATTGACAAGGGGAAGGTGGTTCACACAGCCTACCTGGACCTTGCAAAAGCCTTCACAACAATACCCCACTTGGGCATTCTAGAGAAGCTCACCAGCTTAAATATAAGCCCCCATGTCACTAGATGGATTGCACAGTGGCTCAAGGACAGAACCCACATGGTTAGAATTGCTGGAGCCATGCCAAACTCCAAACCAGTTACAAGTTGTGTCCCACAAGGCTCAGTCCTGGGACCTCTCTTGTTTGGTATATATTTATTGGAGGTACAGGCCAACACGGACGGACTGTGGCTGACCAAATATGCAGATGACTGCAAACTGGCCACCATAATCGACTCTCCAGCTGACACAAGCATCTTCCAAAGGGGCATCATAGAAACAGACAACTTGTGCCAGGGCCATGGCCTTCAGCTGAACAGTGTTTAGAAAGGGGAATGTGCATCCTGTAGTCTGTTCACCTAGTTGCCAAAAGGGACATTGTCCTCACACACACTAACCCCCCTCAGCCAAAAACACACACTTGCCATTTGCAGGATTTAAACCCCTATCTGACTATGTTATGACACTTGAGATGGACACATTAGCAGAGTGTGCTATTCGCAATACTGGGAGGTTTCTCTTCTCTTGCTGTACTTATAGGGTGCTGACATCATCAGTGTTTAGAAAGGGAAATGTGCATCCTGTAGTCTGTTCTCCTAGTTGCCAAAAGGGACATTTCCCTCACACACAATTACCCCCCTCAGCCAAACACACACATTTGCAATTTGCAGGCTTCAAACCCCTACCTAACTATGTTATGACACTTGAGACAGACGCATTAGCGAAGCACGCTATTCGCATTACTGGGAGGTTTTCCTTCTCTTGCTGTACTTATAGGGTGCTGACATCATCAGTGTTTAGAAAGGGAAATGTGCATCCTGTAGTCTGTTCACCTAGTTGCCAAAAGGGACATTGTCCTCACACACACTAACCCCCCTCAGATAAAAACACACACTTGCCGTTTGCAGGATTCAAACCCCTATCTGACTATGTTATGACACTCGAGACGGGCACATTAGCAGAGTGTGTTATTCGCATTACCGGGAGGTTTCCCTTCTCTTGCTCTACTTATAGGGTGCTGACATCATCAGTGTTTAGAAAGGGAAATGTGCATCCTGTAGTCTGTTCTCCTAGTTGCCAAAAGGGACATTTCTCTCACACACAATTACCCCCCTCAGCCAAACACACACACTTGTCATTTGCAGGATTCAAACCCCTACCTAACTATGTTATGACACTTGAGACGGACGCATTAGCAGAGCATGCTATTCGCATTACTGGGAGGTTTCTCTTCTCCTGCTGTACTTATAGAGTGCTGACATCATTGGTGTTTAGAAAGGGGAATGTGCATCCTGTAGTGGGTTTTCCCAGTTGCCGAAAAGGACATTTTTCTCCCACAGACTTACACACACACCAACCCCACTCACACACACTGAGCATTTGCAGGATTCAAACCCCTACCTAATTATGTTATGACTCTTGAAACAGACGCATTAGCGGAGCATGCTGTTTGCATTAGTGCGAAGTTTCTCTTCTCCTGCTGTACTTATAGAGTGCTGACATCATCGGTGTTTAGAAAGGGGAAAATTGCATCCTGTAGTGTGTTTTCCCAGTTGCCAAAAGGGACATTTCTCTCCCACAGACTTACACACACACCAACCCCACTCACTGAGCATTTAAACCCCTACTTAACTATATTATGACATTTGTGATGGACGCATTAGCAAAGCTCGCTATTCGCATTACTGGGAGGTTTCCCTTCTCCTGCTATACTTATAGAGTGCTGACATCATCGGTGTTTAGAAAGGGGAATGTGCATCCTGTAGTGTGTTTTCCTAGTTGCCAAAAGGGACACTTCTCTCCCACAGACTTACACACACACATCCCACTCACACACACACTGAGCATTTGCAGGATTCAAACCCCTACCTAACTATGTTATGACACTTGTGACGGACGCATTAGCAGAGCGCACTATTCGCATTACTCGGAAGTTTCTTTTCTCCTGCTGTACTTATAGGGTGCTGACATCATCGGTGTTTAGAAAGGGGAATGTGCATCCTGTGGGGAGGCAGACACCAAGCACACTCTGGCTAAGCTGTCATTCCCTAGGGCAAACAGCCTAGTGTTGACCTCTACACCCATATGTTTAATTGTCAAATGCACATTATTTGTTGCTGATAGACTGTTTGCACATCTTTATTGCCATAGCATTCCCTGTTTGTATGAACAACTTGTGCATCTGTGGAAGATGTTTGCATATGGGAGGGGTCCACTATATCACATATGTCTCTGTAGTCATTTAACTGTGTGCACTGGGCAGACTGCTGTAATGTGGTTGGTTCCTGGAATACCACATAAAAATACCAGATATGTGTGTCCAACTGCTAAACTGAGATTTGGCCTAAGTGTGTGAGCATGCCCAGTTCAGCCTTCCCATGGCATGTTGTCTGACATATGTCTCATTTATCAAAGTGTGTGAGCATGCCCAGTGTGAGCATTCCATATGTTGGACTCTGCAGCCCACCACATTTGTGGATGAGTGTGAACTTCAACAAATATCACCCGTTTATGGTTGTGTGTTGTGTGTCATATTGTGTAGTTACTGTACAACTGCTTTGTGTGTGAACACAACAGGATTTTACTGTGCCTGCAGTGTTTGCATGGGATACTTTGCATACAGTTGTCAACATCCTTTCACACTGACCTAACACTGTAGTACTGTATAGTGTACTGGTAGTACTTTGACTGTGGTGGACAGTATCCTGGGCTTTAGTGCTATCACTGCTTTACATTTCGATAGTGGGCACAACAGCCTGGTTAGGGGCCAGTTGTGTACATCTGACCATGTTGCATTCTGTTCAGATATGAACTACTTAAACCAGGCTTGTCCAATATTGGTAGTGTATTCCACAACATAGGTGTACATTTGCAAACACTAGCGATGTGCCCTAGTCCATGTCTAATGCTAGTTGGAGAGTGTGTTTGTCCTTCAACACACATTGTAAGTGGAGTTTGCCATGACATATGTCATGGTTAGTATACTGTGCCTCTGTCTACCTGTGACATGACAGTGATACCCAGGATAAAGCTACCATCTCCCATCCACTCATCAAGATTCCTATTGAGGAAGATTGATAAGTGACTCTATGGGTAGCCTGTACTGGGGGTTCACTCATGGGTGGGGGTGGCTTCTGTGTTATGGATCATGCAGTACAGCTTGTCCTATGTAAGTCAGTGCTGGGGTTCAGGTCTCTCATGTGCATAGCTCACTGCCATTTAGATTGTACAAGGTGCAGCATGTTTATTGATACCAGAAACACAGGCAACACATGGCATCTGTGCAAGCTCTTTGATACTCCTGGTGAGGTACTGTTTGGGACTTTACGGTTGATGGAGGTGTCTGCTGAGGTACATCCCACAGGGGCTATTGTAGTCAATTGTACCGCTGATGAAGGATGACTGCAGAGCCACAATGACCTCCCCTTATCTAGATCTGACAACCTTCATGATTAGGTGGGTATATGGTATGTTTCTGTAAACACTACAGCACATGTTTGTCCAATGCAGGATATCTATCACCTTGTGTCCCCAGGTCTCTCATTACATATTAACTACATAATGGGTTAACACCTATGTGGTAATTGGTGGGCACTTACTGTATATCCACGGGGGTTGACTATACACGCTTCTGCAATTAGCTTGCTGACATGGCTATGGCACCAGTTGTCTGTTTCTATGTGGCCCTTTTGTGGGATGCTTGTGTCAGCTGGTGGATCATATGTGGTGAGCAGTTTGTAGTCCTCTGCAAACATGTTCGACACAGTCCTTCCATGTTTGCCTGTACCTATGGGACATATATACCAGACAAGGGAGATCCCAGGACCAAGCCTTGTGGGATGCCAGTTATATCTGGTTTGTAGTCTGACATGGCTGCAGCATGTCTGACCATGTCTGTTCTGTCCTTGGTCTGGTTTGCAACCCCTCTACTGACATAGGGGTTTATATTTAAGCTGGTGAGCTTATCTATAATGAACACGTAGGGTATTGTATAGAAGCCTTTGCAAGGTCCAGCTACGCTGTGTGGACCACATTGCCCTCATCAATGACCTTAATGACTGTTTCAATTGAGTCAAACATGTTTAGGGGCAGGATCTGCACTTAAGAAAGCCACACTGGGTATTGTCCGGTGTCAGTAGGTCCCCAATATCTTTATGTCTGTGGTACATGCTGATCCTTTCCATAGCTGTGCAGATCGAGCTTCTCAGGATTCTGGGGTAGTAGTTTTCAGTATCCATTCAGGCAACACCTTTGTTGAGAAGGACCAGTGTTGTTGTACACTGCTCTTTGGGTACATATTCTGTGGTAAGGCTGACATTGAGCAGTAGTGTGGTTTGGCATTCCATTCATCTTGGAGTCCATGTTGCACTAAGCCCAGGACACCATCTCATACCATTGCTGCTGTGTGTTTTGCTTTGTAGATGTTGGCTGTTACCTCAGCATCTGCAATGTCAGGGGGCCAGCAGTCTGCTGGGATAGATATTCTGCATTCGGGGTGGGGGTTTGCACTGCACCTGTCAGGATGTATGTTGGCAATATGTGTGTGTGTTTGTGATATTTGTGTGATTCAGAGCATATCTGTGAATTCCCAACATGGTTCCTACCATCAGTTGTGAAAGCCTTGGGATTATCCTTAGTGTCCTGTACAATTTGTATCTTCATAGGTTCATAGGTTCATACTAGGCTATCCACCCTAGGGCATTTGTTAGCCTAGCCAGAGTGTGTGTGGCTTTTGCCTCCCCTTGCTATGTGAATATTATGGCCATTTATGATTTGCTTTGCTGTGCATCTGTCTGGACATGACACAGTGAAGACCCCCACTGTAACTCTACAATCATCCATCCACTTGGCAAGATTCCTGTTGAAGAGTGTCAGTGAGGGGCTCTGCCTAACATGGAGTGGGATTCTGGTCCAGGGTGTGGGGAGCCTCTGGATTATGTATCTGTCCCACCAGCACATCCTATTTCATTATTTGTTGAGGTTGACATCTCTCACTCTCACAGCTCCGATGGATTTGAGTTTTCTGGGGTGGAGCATGTCCATTACTCCTGTGTTGGGCATGGCCTTCTACAACAGGCATGCAATGCCTCTGTGTAGGCAGTATGTGACTGCATTCAGCTGGGGTGTCTACAGCCAGGCAGCATATGACATATATTTGAGACCCTTTATCCTCTTGGTGAGGTACCTTTGAGGTCTTTCTAACTGTTGCAGGTGTCAGGTAAGGTACATCCCATATGAGGCATTGTACTAGATTATGGGTGTGATTAGAGAACAGTATAGGGGCACAATGACCTCTGTTGACGTAGATGTGAATCCTTTCCTGATACGGTGTCAAATGTAGACAGTCTTCCTAGCCACATTGGCAATGTGGGTGTCACATAACAGGTTACTGTCCACTTGTGTCCCTAGGTCCCTGGTTACTCCTTCCATACATAATGGTTTACCACCTATGTGGTAATTTGTGGTACCTTGTTTGGTATTTGGTGGGACATTCATACTGTCCAGTGTCTTCAGGATGGCTGGGTGGGGTTCCTGTGTATGAGAGTGTGGTCTGTAGCATGCTACAGACTGTACAGCAGTCTTGCCTACAGTTAGTTGCACATGGGTGGACTCCAATGCCTTGTGCATTGTCAGTTACCTGGACGTATGGGTGTCTGTGCTGAATATGGATACTCACCCTCCTTTTATGTTTTGTTCCAGGTTTTGGGGCCATGACACATGATACGTGGTATAACCTGGTAGTGCTGGTGTGCTGTCAGGAGGCTTGCAGCAGGTTTCTGTCACTGCACAGACATCAATGTTCTCCATACTGGGGATGGCCTTGGGAGCATGCATATTGGGGTTTACACATCTGGCATTGGTCAGCATTACTCTTATGTTTCTTTCCACTTATGTTTTCTAGGGTGGTGGGTCAGTCTTTTCAGCCTTGCCTACAAAAGGCTCTATGGAGGTGGCAAAGGCCTTATCCAATATTCAGACGCCCAGGGTAACAGGTGCAAGCCATCCCAAGAACAGCTGCGTGGCTTGTCAAGCATGACATCCCAAGCAGACAGACATTGGATCCCCTTGGAATGACACTAGTAAGTGTGCCACTTGCTATGACTGATCATTCTGTGTTTGTACTGTGGCATTATTCTTGGTAAGGGTAGGATGCTGCAAACGGTGAGTGTCATACCAGCCTGGACTACATAATCAGAGAGCTCATCTATGTCTCTTTTCATGTAGTCTAGGGAGGTACATCTCAGGTCATTCACACCAGCATGGACTATGACTGCATCATATTTCTACTTGCTTTGGAGTGATCTACATACTTCTGTTATGTGGCATATTGTGGCAGCCTACAGGCAGCTTACTGTATCCTTTCCCTTGTTCAGTCTGGTGTGCAGGACAGCAGTGTGTCTGACTATGGAGTCACCTATTACAACTGTATCAGGCATGTTGTTTCTCCTTCTGGCCTGTGACTGTTTGGCACACCAGCTTTGTGTACTATGTGTTGCATGTGCAATGTTTGGAGGTCGTTTGATTGGGTGTCTGCTTTAGAGGCCTCTGTTGGTGTGCTGTGTTTGTAATTTGTGCCTCCGGGAATGTTTTTCTGTGTTTATGTGTTTGGTTTGCAGTTGTGATAGGTCTATGTGGGACTGTGTTTGTGGTGTGTGTGGTTACCTTCTCCTCCTGACTAGTTTTGGGAGTACTGAGTTGAGGGAGCTCAGCCTCCAGTTTGAATAGATGGTTGCATCTCTCACATATATTTGTATTTCTTGGGTGGAGTTGGGGGTTGTCTGTGTACTTGGGGCAGGTGTAACATTGCCTCAGGATTCACAGATTCAACTTGTTGTGGCTGGCCTTAATGCATTGTATGTGTGGACAGATTTTATTGCCATACTACTGATCAGTGATTACTTCATTGTTTATGTTTGCTCTATCATGTAGTAGCTTCCTCATTCTCTTGCATGGTTTGGTTATGGCTGGTGTCCACCATGCCAGATTCCTCCATGTATGGCATTGTGTCTTGTTTTAATTTAGGATTGCATAATCCAAGCATTCCTGGCAGTGTTCATGGAATGGCTGTATTACAGGTTCTGAGGTGTGGCCCATATTTTGCACCTGCACAGGACCTTTAATGGATTCCACATCAGTTTGGAGGAGTGCAAATATTGCTTAACACATGTTTTCCACTGTGATTTTCTGGCCAGGGACTGTGGTCAGGATTTGTATATCCAGTGTGATTACTCTATGGTCTGGTTTTACCAGTGAGCAATACACTTCTCATCTTGCCATCCAGTACCCATGTTGCTGATTATCACATCCAGTATGCTTACCCTCTTGTGGGAGTGGTACATTGTTCCTGGGCCTTTTGGTTTATGGATTCTATGAACTTTGTCCTACACTGTTGGAGCTAGTATAATGCTCCCAGTCTATGTCTGGGTATTTTCAGTCACCCAATATAATGTGGTTTGGAGGACTTGATATATTCATGTATTCCAGCATAGGCCAGGTGCAGTTCCTGGTGTTGGGACAGTAGTCTGTAGCAGGCTATAAACTGGGGGGGCAGTTTTAGCCACTGTTACTTGGCCATGGCTAGTCCATGCTGCTTTTTGTTGTGGTACCAACATGGGGGTGTGGTTATCCCTGACAATTCTTGCTAGTCACCCTCCTTTTGTAGCTTGTTCCATGTTTTGAGGCTGTACAGCACAGTATGAGGTGTAACCTGGTAGTGTTAGGGTGCTGTTGTGAGCCTTGGCTCAGTTTTCTGTTACAGCGCAGATATCAACATTCTCCATACTGGGTGAGTTTAGACTGCATGCATCTTGCTGTTTCGACTTATCCCTTATCTTATTCTTATCCCTTCTGATACCTATGGAGATAGGTTTGTGTTTTGAGCCTTACCTATTCAGGGCACACTGTGGGTAACAACAGCCTTTGCCAGTATCCATACGGCCTGCACTGATAGGTGCATGCCAGTCCTAGCAGGTGGTGCATCATGTCATGCTCAGCATGTCATCCCAGACTGGCACACATTGGATCCCCTTTGACTAACTGATACTTCAGTCAATTATTGCACTTGATCATCTCATTGTCATGTTGTGGCATGATGCTTGGTGAGGGTAGGATGTTAGTCAGGGTCCTCAGGTGTGCATATAGTACATGGTGTTACATTACTTAACACATAGCATTCATGCCTCAGGTGGTGCTGCAGGGCTGCCTTTGTCGGATGCACATATTACACTTCCCTGTACATGTTTGAGAGCAGGTTGTGTCATGTTAGGCATCCCTGTTACTATATGAGTGAGTCAGAGAGGGGTATCATTCCCAGGGTTCCTACTGAGCCAGTGTATGTGCTATGCATTGCCTCTTTGCCAAGGCCAGGGCATACTGGGCACGCCTCCTTCTGCCTACTGGGGCAGGCTCAGGTTGTTCCTCCTCCGAGTCACGCTCTGCCTGTGATGGCCTTGGAAATGGTGGGGGGCTGTTTGACCTGGCCCTATGCTGGGCCTGCTGCAGCTGTTTTCGCAAGATCATATTATGTAGCATAGCACATACCATGACAATTTGGGTACATGTAGTTGGTGTGTACTGCAAGGCTCCAGCAGATGTGTCCAGACACCGGAACCGTGACTTGAGCAGCCCAAAAACACGCTCTATTACATTACGTGTTTGTGCGTGTGCCTCATTATGGCGTTCCTGTTCAGGTGTGTGTGCGTTTCTGATGGGTGTCATCAGCCATGGCTCCAGTGCATAACCTGCATTCCCCACTAGGTGTCCATGCGGGATGTCCCCATTGGCAAATGTCTGGTACAGCTGCGTCAAATGCCAGATGTGGGAATCATGGTAGCTCCCAGGACAGCCAGCACACACATTCATTATTATGCCCTGGGCATCACACACAACCTGGCAGTTGATGGAGGGGAAGCCCTTGCGGTTGATGTATGCCCTACCCCGCTCACCGGCTGGTGCTTTGATGCGTATGTGCGTGCAGTCTATTGCACCCACTACCTCAGGGTATTTGCTGGAAGAGACGCATATTGCTGGCCAATACCTCACGGGCATTGGGGAAATATACATGATCACCGACATGTGCTGACATGGCATCCAGGAACTGGTGCAGTACCCTGAAGGCTGATGCCTGTGATATCCCCATCATATCACCAGTTGGTCTCTGGAAGGTACCTGTTGCTAGTATTCTTAGGCCAACACATACCTTGGTTTCCACTGGGATGGGTTCCCCTCTGTTAGTTCTGTGTGTGAGGCGTGGCCTGCACAGCTCCACTATTTGCTGCAGGAGGTCTCTGTCCACTCTATAGTGCTCTACTATCTCCAGCTCATGTAACCCGTGGTAGGTGACCCTGGGCCTGTACACTCTTTTCTGTCTCCTCACTGTGGGTTGTCTGGCACCATCTGCATTGTCACCACCCTCAGCAAGTCGCCTATGTCTCATTATGACAGCTATGGCAGCCCCTAACATTTCTGCTCTGAGTTCAGCTTTTTCACTTTTCACTTCTAATAACTTAACTCCTGTCTTGCAGTGTCTCTTGAGAGAAACATCCTGCACTGCTGTTTGCAGAGTTTTAAGTGCTGGGCTGGGCTACTATTCTGCCTGTGTAATTGCCTGCATCTAATTGTTTTCACCTGCTAGCTCCAGCAGTATTCCCTGCTAGCTTCCTACTAAATCTGTTGCTTCCTTTTTCCTTTCTGTTTCCTCAGGGTGGAGCCGTGTGTAAACCAGCAGAAACACGCTCACAGTGGCTTACATGCGCGCACACATACTTACACGGTTCAGAATCTGCTTATTCGGATTAAAACGCATGCACGCCCGCACAAACAGTGTTAAACATCTCCCAACATGCTCCCACATGCTCAGTCTGCCTTACACGCGCGCACACTGCCTTACTCACGCTTCATGGCGCGCACACGTGCGCATACACATCCAGCAAGAAACTTTGGTGTAGGCAACAGTGTACACCTTCCATTTCTTGACTTTCTCATGCTTAGTTAGTGGCACACCTCTTTCCATGATATCTGTCTGACATCTGTCATGTAAGTCTGACCTCCAATGAACTGCATTTCTTTCTACCATTCCCCCCTGTAATGTCACCTATCTCCTACTCTGTTCCTCCCCCTTCTGTAACTCTTACACTACTCAGACTGTGCTCATTTGCTATGTGACAGTGGAATTCAGTATCCTTACACTCATTTGCATCAGATTGCCTACTAATGCTTAGTTACATGACTTAGACTCAGCTTCCCCCCTTAGCAACCACTACGCGGTGGCCATGTTGGTTTTGGTCTGCTGGTCCCTGCATTGACATTCCATGTATTGCATAAAACCTACATTTGTAGCTTTAAAACCTTCGTTTTTATGTTTTATACAGCGCAGCCCGTTTGCGCGGGGCTGCGCTGGGTTTAAACATCGGCAGTCACCGAAAAAAAACAATTATATTTTTAATATATTTGCATCAGGTTACTTTGCCAATGGCCACATATTTGGCCATTGGCATGCTGCCTGACACATATGCACCCTTTATTTGGAGCTGACATGGCTCCATTGCAGTGTTTGCAGAAACGTACTCAGTTGTCAACTGAGTACATTTCTGCAGCTAAAACGGCTCTTACACGGGCTGTTCTGGGCTTCCTGGATCGCTAATCATCCTCATTTGCATGCTATTCGGCTGCAAGTGAGGTGATTAGCTTATCCACACCCACTCCGTGTAAGAGCCGTTTTAGCTTGTCTCTTACACGGACTTTGGGCTGTTCCTGGATCGCGAAGGCTGCATGGAGTCTTACACTACTCTTAGACTCCGTGCAAGCCTTCGTGAATCCGGCCCAATATGTCTTTGTATAATGGCGCTGTGCTGTTCTTCTCTGGTTGGTAATATCCTGTTTTCTTTTTTTGATGTACTGCTCATGCATATGGGACTTGCATTCGCATGCATACCCAAGTACATCAGTACTTTGGAAAGGAAGCAACAGAGAAAAGAAGGTCTCCATTGCTCCATTTTTGTTTTCTTTCTTTTTTTTTTTAATTAAAAAAAAAAATGTTTGGGATTGTTTAGGGGTAGGAGAGAGACAGAATGTAGGAAATACAAGGAAAATCAGGTACATGTCTTTAGTTTTGAATAACATACCTGGTTTTCCTAGCATTTTCTCCGTCCTGTCTCTCTGCTACGTGCAGAGTCCAGATTACAGATATTTTTTTTTTTTATTTTTGTTAAAAAAAAAAAAAAAATTAAACACAGTGTATACTAATTTTCCATTGGTATATGCTAGGATTTACAACAGGCATGCTGATTGGGCTGACCAATCAGCATGCTCATTTTGGAATATTAAGAACTAGTCGTATAATATTCTATATTATATTATTTAACATTACGCTACATGTCATTACATAATATAGTATATTACATTACTTTACGACAAGTTATATTACATTATCTTACATTTTTTTCATTATGTTACATTCCATTGCATTACTTTATATTACATTGCAATATGTTACACTACATTATATTGAATGTGTATTATTTCATCCCAATACATTAATAACATTACATTATGTTAAAATATGTGGGAATGCATTACAATACATTATGCTACATTATATTACATGGTATTATGTTATATTACATTATGTTACTTTACATTGCATTATACGTTATATTATATTATATTATATTATATTATATTATATTATATTATATTATATTATATTATATTAGACTGACAGCAGAAGGAGACAGCCTGTTTAGTTTGCATTTAAGGGCATTCTACCTCCCTCCTTTCCTATCTTCACCCTCTCCTCTTTCCATTTGGTCCATGCCTCTTAAATACCTCTGCAGATTCACTCTCTACCTCCCTTTCTGGTAGACCAATCTGCAGTTCCAGAGTCTTCTCTTAGATAAAGCACATTTGCAGATCCATTAAGTAGTTGCTCCGTATAATTTGTTGGCTATTCTACTTATTTTCTTTTCTTTTCCTTCCTGTTCAGAATGGCACATTCACATGTCCCTCATGTGATTTTCTACATCTTCTGGCCACAAGTGAGAAGAGCTTTAGCTGCTATAGTCTTTGGTCCTATCCTACCTTCTCATTTCATGTACATTTCTAGTGGGATCCATCTGGAATCCTCCCAGCATCTTCACATGTCTATCTTCTTATGGCAGTCAGAGCGCTACACAATACTCAGGGAGCTGCCTGCCAGGCCCAGATATCACAGCAGCGTTACCTGTTTGTTTCTATTAGCTATCTCGCCAAGGATATATGTCAACATGTGCTGATCACTTGCATTGCCCTCACTTTCCTTCTGGTGGTCTAAACGTCCAGATCCATTTCCTTCTCAATTGCCATTAGTTCCACCCCTACAGCTGACATTTTACACAAGGCAGGGTGAATTCATATTTTGCATGCTCAGCACACTGTTTGTCATTTTCAGTGAATTCCTATGGACTTGCCAACTTTGTACAGCTTTGCCAGCATTTTGCATGAAACATTTTACTTGAAAGTGGACTATGGGCATTCTTTGTACATAATTCCCTATCACTTACAATACTTTATACTGTCAGCTATTAAAAGGGTGTTTCATTACCAGATCTTACAGTCCCTGGTATGCATAATAGGTTGATAGGTGTTTACTAGGCTAACTAAAACAAGGGCCTTTTTTAGACTAGCCATGCATCCAAAACCTCTGACAAGTTCTAGTACCATTGATAAGTGTAAACAAGGGCTTAGGGGAAGCAAGGACTGGGAGATAAACCATTTAGAGCTGCTTGTGTCCATTAGAGACATGGGTGCCAAACCAGGGATGAATTTCCTGTTCCCCATCCAATTGTCCAAGTTACACTTGAATTGGGTTAGGGAGGAACTCTGTTTCATATGTATGAGGAGCCTGTTCCAGAGATGGGGTCATCTTTGATATACATACCTATCTCTCCAGCAGGTCCTATTTATATCACAGGCAAGGTTTAAGTCTTTAGAACAAATAGTTTGGTTGCTGTTTGTTTTACAGGAGGTCCATCAACTTGAGATCTGTCAATGCTTTGTATACCAGGAATAGATCTCCCCTCAGCAGCCTGTAGAAGACAGAATACAGGGATAGGGCTTTGAGACAGTCAGCATAGGATGCATTACTTACTCCCTGTATTCTTTTAGTGAGGAACCTCTGTAGACATTCCACTTGTTGGATATGCCTGGTTAGTACATACCAAAGGGGGCATTGTACTCAATGATAGGCCTGATGAATGCTGAATACAGTGGCATAATGACGTAGAATATTTTCCTCACTACTCTAGACAAGTGATGGTCAAAGGCTAGATTACTGTCTATGTGTGTCCCCAAGTCCCTGACTACTGGATCAGCTCTTACAGGTGTGTTGCCAATATGATAGTTACTAGGAGTGGATGGCTTCCCAAAGGATACCGTTATGCATTTCTTGGCATTTAGTTTTAGTCCATGGATCTCACACCAGATTTTTGTTTGTGTCAACCCTTCCTGGCGAACATTTGTGTGGTGGGGATTCAATGACAGCTCCTAGTTTGCAATCAGCTGCAAATTTAGTCAGCCAGAGGCCACTGACATAGGCATTAACTTCAGAGAAGTAAATGCCCAAAAGGAGTGATCCCAGGACCAATCTCTGAGGGACTCTGCTTGTTACTAGCCTCTTTGTAGAGGTGGACTCCCTATTTCTAACTTTCTTAGTCCTGTTTGTGAGCCAGCTGGCCATCCACTGGGTAACATAAGCGTCTGCACTTAACTTCTTGAGTTTGTTAACAATGTTCAAGTGGGGTATTGTGTCAAATGCCTTGGCTAGTTCAAGATAAACAGTGTGAACCATTTTGCCCCCATCCGTTGCTTTGGTGACCTTATCAAAGAAGTGCATCAGGTTGAGTAGGCATGACCTGCCCTTAACAAAACCAAATTGGGTTGGGTCCAGTGTCAGGAGATTTCCTGTGTCATTATTGATCATTTCCATGATAATTCTTTTCATGACTTTGTATATGAGACTAGTGAGACTTATGGTCTGTAGTTTCCAGGGTCTGTAGATAGCCCATATTTTTGCAAAGGGATGACTGTTGCTGTTCTCCATTCATAAGGCATGAAGCCTGTTTGGAGACTACAGTTAAATAGCTATTCCAGAGGGCCTGATAGGTCACATTTCATGCTATTTAGAAGGAACCCTGGGTTATTGTGTAGGTCCATTGATGCAATGTTGTTGGCCTTAGAGAAAGCATTAAGGACCTGTTCCCTAGTGATAACAGGGGGAGTTATACTTGATGATATTTCTTAAGGAAAGATTGAGGGGTAGAGAGAGAGGGTAAAGTTGGAGCTGAATTTATCAGCCAGTAGGTTTGCTATTTATTCTGGCTCAGTACAGGTGATGCCAATAGCAATGAGCTCTGCACACAATTGCATATTGCCTTTGAGGTTGCAGATGTAGCTAAATAATGCCTTGTGGTTGTGCTTGGCTTGAGAGACCACATTTACCTCAAACTTGGCTTTAGCAGACTTTATTTGTATTCAAAGTTGTTTATTTATTTTGATGAGAGTGCTTTTCCTGCTGGGTGCTGCACCTACTAATTTTTGCTATGATTCTCTTCTTTCTGTTATACAACTGACTGATGTCATCATTCCACCCGGGTGGCTTGTTTTTTGAGTTAGTTCTGTACTTCTTCCAGGTGGGTACAGCTGCCTCTATGCAGCTATTAACATGCTTATACAGGGCTCCTGTAAACAGTTCCACATAGGTTGCAGTGTTCACAGGGGTTATTGGGGGTAGAAATTTTGACAAGTTATCACTTAATAGGGGTCTATATCATGTCATTGAATGCTGAAAACAGCGAATGATGAATGATCGACCCCATTTCGCTGAAAGTGGAAAATATCGAAAGCTCAGAACAGCGATTTCTTTCCGAGGGAAAGAAATCCCTGTTCCAACAAAAAAAAATAAACAGTCAAAACACATACACACCTACTGTAACCCTACGTCTAACCCAAAATAAAAAAGTAAACAGTTAAAAACTTATATCCACCTAACTTAACCCTACTTTTAACCCCCCCCCCACAAAAAGTAAACATAAATACACTTAACTAAATCCTACTTCTAACCCTAAAGTGTACGCTAAATACATTACCAGATATGTACTTACTTTAACCTGCACCCTAACCCTAAGGTCAGTAACTATTGCACATTTATGTTCGGGAGCCATACTGGCTAAGGGAATCTGTGAGACCGCACTTCAAGACCTCACTACAGTGCAAAACACGCCAAACTAACGAAGCGGCCAAGTGACTTCTTTCCCAGGGAAAGAATTCACTGAAAAGCCACTTCACTGTTTTGCCAGTTTGCTATTTATAGTTCGGTGAAAATGCATTAGATAGAATGCGTTTTTGATAACATAATAGGGACCCCTTAATAGAAGGAAGTTAGCCTTAGAGTAGTTCCTAAATATTCCAGGGTTAGCTGGGGTTCCAGCTTTTATTTCTACTTCAGAGAAGACCATTTTGTGGTCTGACCTTACCAGTGAAGTCATTACACTAGGGGGTGTGCAGCACTCTCCCATATTAGTGAGGACAAGATCCATTATGGTTGCACCACTGCCCAGTGTACTGACAATCTGGTCCAGGGAGTCTGCATTTACAAAATCCAGGAATCTTTGTGCCTGTACATTTGGTATCGTATATGATCCCCAGTTAATAGTGGAGTAATTAAAGTCTCCCATGAATATGGTATTAGGTTTGATGGTGAGTGTTTCCAATAAGTTAAAATACATGCTATGAGTTTCCTGGGTCATAGAGGGGGACATATAGCATCCAAGAAAGTGGTATTAGATTTTGGCCTAAGCTGATTTGAGTTTGGAGAAGCTCAAGTATATTGTCTTGTTTGACCAGCCTAGAAGTATATTTATTTGGGTCTATATTGCAACATCGAACATCTAAAACAGCGAACAATGTTACATCGACACATTTTCAGCGAAAGCTGAAAATGTCAAATCCAAAGAACAGCGATTTCTTTCCTAGGGAAAGAAATCGCTGTTCCAACCCCCACAAAAAAAAAAAAACACATTACACACTTCCAAACACATACACACATACCCAATCCTAATTATACCCTCCCAAAAAACAGTAAACAGCTAAATACACATAAGCACATAACCCAAACATACATTTTACGAAAAAAAAACAGTAAACATTTTAAACCATATGCACTTACCTTAACCCGCACCCTAACCCTAAGCTCAGTAATTCTCACACATTTACATAAACAGCTCCAAACACATACACACTTACCTGAACCCTAATTCTACACCCCCAAAACAAAAGTAAACAAGTGAAAAAACATACACACGTAACTCAACCATACATTTAACACAAAATATAAAACAGTAAACACTTTCATACATATGCACTTACCTTAACCCGCACCCTAACCCTAAGGTCAGTAACTGTTGCACAATCACGCTTGGTAGCTATACTGGACAATGGACCACACTACACTCCAGAACATGGCAAAACAGCGAAGCGGTCAAGTGACTTCTTTCACTTTCCAAGGGAAAGAATTTGCTGAACAGCCGATTCGCTATTTTGCCTGTTCGCTCTACATGTGTCGATGAAAACGCATTTGACATAATGCATTTTCGTTGTACTCATAGGAACCCTATTTATTTTTGATGTAAATCAAGACATCTCCGCCTTTAGTGCCTGTCAGTGTTGTAGCTGGTCTAAATGTATGGAAGGCATTACAATCTGTCACTGTCAGTGTGTCTCCACAGCTTTAATCCATGTCTCTGTCACTGTACAGACCTCAGCATTCTCTACAGTGAAGAAAGCTTCTTGGGAGCATAATTTTTTTTTTGTTTAGACTCCTAGCATTGAGCGGTAACACCTTTAGATTTTCTTGGTTTGATTTGCTATTTTGGAAGTATATTCAGTTTGTCTGTCACTGCCTACAAAAGACATTATGGGGAGGATAATATTTTAACTAATATATGAAAGCCTAAAGGGGAGAGGTACAGACTATCCCTAGAAAAACAGCATCTTCTTTTGACCACCTCCTTCCATATATTGCACCCCTTAGAATGACACCATAAACTAAGGCAATTATTAACATCAGTCATCTTTTTTTCATATTGCGGCATCATCCTTGGAGAAGAAAAAAGGCTGCTCAGTGCTAGGCTCATACCAGCCTGGGACAGATCATCTGAGAACTCCACAATGTCTCTCTTCATATAGTCTAGGGAGGTATGTCTCAGGTCATTTATACCCACATGGACTATGACTGAGTCATATTGGTTCCTGTGGTCCAATGATCTGAGTGCTTGCATAATGTGGTGGATCCTGGTCTTTAATAAGCAACTGACTTTCTCCTTAGTCTGGTGACAGGGACATTAGTGTGTCTCAGAATGGAGTCTTCAATGACTAGAATGTTGGATTGTCTGGTGGCTTGCCTTATGGGTTCACAAGTAGAGGCTCCATGAGATGTGTCTATATGTGCCGATGTAAGTGTTGTTTTGAGAGACTGCATCTGGGGCTGCTGAGGGTATTTGTTATGTGTACTTCATCTGGGAGGTCTTTGAGGTTTGGCAAGAGATGTTTCTACAGCATGCAAGAATGTAGAACTTACTGGTTCTAAGAATGGGAATCTCGAAAGGTCAGTAGTTAAAAACTATAGATACTTTTTGCTAAACACTGGCTCATGGGAATGAGTATATAAATTAGTCCATGTTTTTTTTAGAAAGACTGGAGCTTGTGTTTCAGCATTTCTTATTTTGCTTTGCACCGGTTTACTATGACAGAGTACATCCATTTCATATTTACTAGCTTGACATTATTCTGTCATACTTACATTATCCTCTGCAAGTTCATCTTTTTATTCTGTTTCCTCTTGTATCTCTAGAGAGTAAATAACAATATGGAATCATGTGAGGAAATCAATTAAGAGGTCACCGTTTATAAAGATGATTGCAGTAAAGCGATCATAATGTCAAAGTGCAGAAGAGATAAGCAATCACAGGCAGATGAATATACAGTCACCCCATGTGCTGAAATAAATAATAGAAAATATAGCAGATCAGTATAACTACAGGGATGTAGCAGGTAGCAGGTTAGTGTCACATTTCGCAGACCACTGGGAATGTAATTGTTAAGCCATGGGAAGGGAGCTATATATACATGGGAACATTCCAGTGGTATATGGTAGGTGTACAATTTGTGCTCATACTTTACTGGCATGCACACACAGTGTGGCAGTTGCCCGCAAGATATTGACAGAGGTGGCTTGGTCATTTCTGAGTCCTTCTGTGTAGAGCAGACAGTGTTCCCAGAGGACAGCATCTCACTACTTGGTTGTTTATTGCCTAACAATGGTAATTAGTAAATGCATGTGTCATAATGTGCTACGTAATGGATGAAATGCCATTTTACTTTACTTTTGGCTGTTTCACCTGCAGTCTGAATGCAGCGATTTATCAGTGCAGCTAATTTTCATGGCAGCACATGGCAATCAGGAATCTCAATCTTCTGTGCAGCTCTTTCAGAAGTTATTAAATTGCAGTGACTAAGTTGGTGAAGGACTCTTCAGAGACCCCACATGAATTCTAGCTATGTTTGTTACAACCTAACAGATTGCATTCTTTACCAAGTGGTACAGTTACCTTTGCATTTGTTGTTTTCCCTTTTATTCTGACCTCTACTTGTATATCGCCTTTAATAGGAAGTGCTTTCTATAGACTGTAAGTTTTGTATATTTTCTTGGCTTTCTGCAATGCTTGCTTTGGCCTTAATTTTATGACCCATTTGTTAGTAGGTGTACTGATAATCCAGTGTCTACCACCATTTTCACTTCTCTGTTTTTGTGCTCATTGCAGTTCCTGGCATTTCTGCATTATCATTGTTACTTGCATTGTGTATGTATGTTCTGCTTTCTTCCCTACTCCTTCTCCATTGCTCTGTCATTTTTGTTTTGTTTTCTTCCCACCCAGAATCTTGCCTGATGGGTCCTCTGTCTTCATGCAAATGGCCCATTCATTCCAGCAGAATGGGAGCTGAGTGTTCCCAAACAAGGTGAGAGCCCTACAGCCCATTAGTTCATCCTGAAAACTCCTATCAGCCATCCATTCTCTGGCATGAGTCAGATTCCAGAGAGCAGGCCAACATACTGGTCCTAGCAGGTAGCCTCTCCCATCCCTTTGAGAGCACCACCCTCCACCTTCAACAGGTCCTCTAACCTGAAATCATTGCCTCCTGAGGGGAAGCATGCCTGACCATGACTATTTCCCATTGGCTGCATATGCACTCCTGGCAGTATGGGGTCATCTATCTAGATGAATATCTAGGGCTCCAGCTAAGTGCCACCTGTGTGGTGAACCAGAATTACTTCCCTTCCCTAGGATGGGTAAGCCAGTAATGCTGCTCACTCATATCTTCCCCGGCTCCCAACAGATACTCAAGCCACAAATTGAAATTGCTTTGCTTGCGATGTAGCCATGGCTTTTTCTGTCTACATTACACAACTGGCTTACTCAGTCATTGCTTAAGCAATGTTTCTGAAATATGTTCTGTTACTCTGTTTTACTAGTTTTGTGCCTGAAATTTGTTGTGTCTGTATTATTGCTCATCACATAGTCTTCTATTTCTGTATACTCATTTCCTCGCTGAGTGAATGATAATTTCCCATGATAGTGACACTCTGATGTCACACTTGCACTGACAATAACAAACGTATCTCTTTTTCCTGGCATTTATACAGTCTTCTTTACCCTCTGATGACTCTCTCTCTCAGTTCCTCCCTTGCTGTATCTGTTTTATTCATTTACTTCTTTTAACCTCCTTCAATCTTTTCTTACTGCATTTCTTAAAGAGCAAGTGACTAGCATATTCTGGTGGGTTGACTAGGGTTATAAATGGCTTATTCAGTGCTTTACTAGTTTCCTTGCGACTGTTATTGTGACATCCCTTCTCTGGGCCAGTGATCAAGGAGCCTCAGTCCTCACCATGGACACCAGTGGGGGAATGTTCACTTTGATAAAAATAGACACACACAGTATTTTCAGATGCAGTTCTCTGCACCAAGCACAATTTCCTTTAAGAACGCACATGGAACACACTCCAGTCCTGGGGATGGACTTTCTCTCTCTCCAGGCCCCAAATAAGAATCCACACTGACCACTAAGGAGCTCTGTGTCCCTATTTCAAGTAGCTCACACACACACACACACACACACACACACACACACACACACACACACACACACACACACACACACACACACACACACGCATATGCACACATGCATGCACAGACACATGCACACGTACAGTCCTGAAAAAGGCTGGTACAGATTTACTAGCTATACTTCCTGTGTCCAGACTATAAGGTAGATTCACTGTCACCATAGTGCTATTTTAAGGCTCATACCAGGGTATCCAATTATACTGAGAGAAATTAATAGTAATGCCAATTGTAATGCTGACTGAACAGCAAGACTTTCAGGAGCAGCTACAGTGTCACCAAATAAATATAAGCACTCACAAAGGTTAAAATATTCTCTAAAAGACCAGCCACAATTAAAAGTTTAAATATATTTAATAATAAATAATAAAAGAACATGAATATTGAATATGTATTTATAATAAACACCAGCATTTTAATTACAGGAAATATTAAAAATAATACAGATGGAAAGATTCACACAGATACAGAAAAAACAATATTTAACGAATCTCAATATATTTTCTTGACTGAGCTCCAGAATTACTGTTTCTTACTTAATAGAGGAAGGCAAGGTGATATGGATGAGTGGTCTTTCTTGTCAGTTTTCACAAACAGACTGCCCAGAGACTTCTGTCTTATCTAGTTTTAAGGCATAATTTCAGTGCTGGATTACAGAATGGCATCACATCTGGCCACTTGACTCTGTAGTTCCCACACTTCCCCCTTTATTAGAAGCTGAACCAAGATCTTGCACATATACATCACAATACACACAGAGAGCTTTGCTAAGATGTGCTATAGTATCTGGAACCTATAAAACCATTTCCACACTTCCAGCCTTCCAGGGTAGCAATTAGTTCACCACTAAGGGCACTACAGCAGGATTCCTAGTCCTTGTTTTCACAGACATTGTGTCACTGCTTGTATTCAGACCTGTGAGATACAATCTTTATGGCTCATTCTAAGTAATTTAATTTCAAACTATTTTTCCTAAGGTAAGCTGGGCTGAGCTTAAGGCCTTCCGTTATAACATCGTCTATTAACATAAAACACTTCAGCAATTACCACAATACAGCCTGACATACATGTATACTTCTTTTCTGTCCAGCAGGACCCACTGTTGATACATTTTTAACACAAACAGCTTTAAAAATACATTTGTAACACAAACATTTGTACAAATCAAGTTGATATACATGTGACATAAAATTATTTACAAAACTCCAGCTAGCTAGGCTGACATATGTTACATATGCACTGCCCTGCTCTCTCTGGTATAGCTGGAACTACCTCACATCATCACAGGTACATCTGTATTACCTGAGCTTTATTTGTTTATTAATGTCCATAAATGCAAACAGTAGCTAGAATCCTCTCCAAGTATAATCTGTCTGCTTGGATTCCTTCCCTTCTTCTCTTGTACAACTGAACTTATTTACATAATGCTACACTTCTTTCTTGGGCTGAATGTGGTGATTGGTTTAACTTGGCTAAAATGTCATAATTTTTGTATCTGGTATTGCTGTAGCTTTATATATATATATATATATATATATATATATATAGGGTTTACTATTGAAATGTCGAACAGCACTATATCGACTGTACTATAGTCAAACACGAAAGTTCAAAAATAGTAATGTTGACGACAAAAAAACAATCTAGGACTGTGTTTTAACATGGGTCGAGGTAGGGGAGATGTCTGTAGTTCTGAATAATACTGAACACCTACCTCGACCCATGTTAAAACCATTCCTAGATTGTTTTTTGACATCGACATTACTATTTTCGAACTTCCGTGTTCGACTATAGTACAGTTGACGTAGTGCCATTCGACATTTTAATAGTAAACCATATATATATATATATATATATATATATATATATGTGTGTGGCATAAATCTGTTCTTCTACCAAAATGAATAATAAATGAATGCATCATTTATTTGCTTAATCCCTTTGTGTAGAGATGAAATCTGGCAACTCATGTCTTATAGTGTGAGTACATATTTTGTGTATTACAATCTGTTTGAAATATTATCATACTATGAATCCACATTTTTATTTTAAATATGCCTCAGCTTCACATTTTACCTTATTTAACCTTGTTTATTTTTATTGTATTGCATGCATTTCATCATTTAATCTTTTCTACAGCTTACTATGAGTATCTTATGACATTTAAAGAGTTATTTAACTTTGATGTTTTCTCATGAGTGTAATGTTGTTTTCCCATTCTGTTAACTTTGCACTGGGAGCAAGATACTTGCAAGAGAATAAAACAATAAAACAAAGTTTATCTCTTGGTATATACCTTCTTTTAATGAGTAAATAGCATCATCGACAGTTTCTCTACTGTTGTGCCAGTGAACCTGAAGTTGGCACAGACCACTGCATGTCACTGAATTTGAATCAGTATGGATGATCCACAAACACAGTCAATAGATATAGTGAGATTCTTTCTACATGCACTAGTGGCATTGCACAAACTGGTACAGCCTTTTATACCTTTTTGAAAAGAAAAAACCTGCAAGACAACAAACTGAACACTGTTTATAGGATGGCCGACTTTACAATACTAAAAATATTTTTATTTAAAAAGGCATTTCTGAAATTGCCAGTTGATCCTTTGAGGACCTCTAATTTTGATATTCAATTAAAATTCATGTGGAGAGCAACAGGATAAAATATCAGTCTATGGGGAATAAGCCATATAATATTATATCTAGTTCTTGTATATTCAGTACCTAGATTTTGTACTTGATTTTTCTAATCTTTACACGTGCTCTGTAAAGGTCATGAAGCAGAACCACTAATATATATCTATGGAGACAATGAAGTCCCAGACTTATAATG